>NC_134878.1:8635294-8637794 GCF_041734735.1 Babylonia areolata | reverse complement strand
CACACACACTGATAACAGATGATTGAAACTTCACAGCTTTAGGGTCAGGATTTTTTTTTTTTATTCACCGGTCATTAGTTTTCCAGTCTGCCACTTGGGCACACTATTACTGTGACGGCTGTAATCTCCCTGTCTTAACTCTCATTCCTCTCTCTCTCTCTCTTTCTGTGTGTGTGTGTGTGTGTGTGTGTGTGTGTGTGTGTGTGTGCGTGCGTGTGTGTGAGAGAGAGAGAGAGAGAGAGACAGAGAGAGAGAGAGGATCTGAGTACCTTCAGTTTGATAGCAAGGCAGGTGTGAGGGTAAACAGCTTGACGTCTTAGTAAATGAATAAAGTCGCTCCCAGTAGGGGTGTGTGTGTGTGTGTACGTGTGTGTGTGTGTGTGTGTGTGTGTGAGAGAGAGAGAGAGAGAGAGACAGAGACAGAGAGAGAGAGAGAGGATCTGAGTAACTTCAGTCTGATAGCAAGGCAGGTGTGAGGGTACACAGCTAGACGTCTTAGTAAATGACTAAAGTCGCTCCCAGTAGGGGTGTGTGTGTGTGTGTGTGTGTGTGTGTGTGTGTGTGTGTGTGTGTGTGTGTGTGTGTGTGTGCAGACACTTCCACTGAACATAATCGTGGCCTTTTTTTTCTTTTTTCTTTTTTCCAGAAACCCAGGTTTGATTACAACAAAATGGATCTATGTTAATTTGTGGTGTTGCACAGTGCGAGCGCTTCCGTTTGTAGAACTTGTCCCTCACCAATTTGATATCAATGCCCCCCCCTTCCCACACACCCTCCTTCGTCGCTGTGTGTCTGTCTTTCTGTCTCTGTCTCTCGCTTTGTCTCTGTTTGTCTATCTGTCCCCGTCTCTCTTTCTCTTTTTCATCCTCTTCTTCTCGCACTCTCTTCTTTCAGCCTTACTGTTTGTCTGTCTATTTCCGTCTCTCTCTCTCTCTCTCTCTCTCTCTCTCTCTCTTTCTCTTTCTCCCTTTCGCTCGCTCTCTTTCTCTCTCTCTCTAGTTCTCATCTCTCTCTCTCTCTAGTTCTCATCCCTCCCTCTCTCTCTCTCTCTCTCGTTCTCATCCCTCCCTCTCTCTCTCTCTCTCTCTCTCTCTCTCTCTCTCTAGCAATGCAGCAATGCATTGCTAGAATTGTAGTTAAATGTTTTCGGTTCACATTGTTCTGGAATGTGACAATTTGTGTTCACTGATCCCCTTCATGAGGGGCCACGGCCTTTATTGAATAAAAATGTTCGTTCGTTCTCTCTCTCTCTCTCTCTCTCTCTCTCTCTCATGTCTCTTCCCCCCCACCCTCTCTCTTTGTTGTTATGAAGCGGATTAACAGAAGAAGAAAAAAAAAATTGGATAAAGGGGGAAGGGAGGGGGGGGAGGGAGGATGAACGGTAAAATTGAAAAGGGTTCATACTGTTGATCACCACGGAAGGCCTCAAACGCTTTTAATGACCTGTATCAAACTTTTTTTTTTGTTCCTAATATAATGGGCTTACAGTAGAAAAGAAGAAAGAAAATAAATAAGCACACACACACACACACACACACACACACACACACACACACACACACACACACACACACACACACACACACACACACACACACACACACACACACACACACACACACACACACACACACACACACACAAGATAGGAAAATTGAAAGTAAGTTTTCTATTAGTGCAAGTATGAGAAGAAGAAAAAAAAAGTTAATAAATAACCAGTCAGCAGAGAAATTAGTTGACCTGAATAAAACGTTAACCTTGTGGGAGCGAGGTGTTGGTGTGTGTGTGTGGGGGGGGGGGGGGGATTGGGGGTACGGGAGAGGGAGGGGGGTTGTAGCACGATAGCACGAAGGACCCATTGACCCGCATACTTAATTCTGGAGTTGTTGACACCTCAGTGAAAAAGAACCCGGCTAATCCTGGACTGGGGCCCGGGGAATGGGGGGGTACAGGTGTGTCTTTACACCGGGCAGTGATCTTCGTGACTGCATCTCCGGGAAGGGAGGACCTCTGCAGAAAATGTAAGAAGAAGAAGGCGCGGTCTGCAGGACAGATGACATATAATCCCCCCCCCCCCCTATTCTAAATGTACCCCGACACACACACACCCCACCCTACCCACCCTCCTCGCAACACACACACACACACACACACACACACACACACACACACACACACACACACACACACATCCCTTGTGGGGAATTTCGGAATGATCGTCAAAAACTTTCGAAATTATTATAAGAATGTTTTAGGTTATCAGAAACTTCTCTTTTTTTCTTCTTTTTTTTGTGGAACTGACAAAAATTCGTTATCAAATCTGTAACACATTCCGTCTCTGATTTTTTCCCAGAATGCTCATTTCATTCCAAGTAAACGATAGTTGTCTGAAGAAACGAAGTGTGTGTGTCTGTGTCTGTGTGTGTGTGTCTGTGTGTGTGTTTGAGGGGGATGAGGGGGGGCGGGGGGCTTTTTGCTCAAGGGATACACCGCTTCCAGG
>NC_134878.1:8620294-8625294 GCF_041734735.1 Babylonia areolata | reverse complement strand
GAGAGAGAGAGAGAGAGAGAGAGAGAGAGAGCAGAACTCAGAACTCAAAACGTTTTGGTTTTTTTATTCAAGGATTAAGATTTTAGGCATGGCCTATTTTTCCAGTCAGAGAGAGAAAGAGAGAGAGAGAGAGAGAGAGAGAGAGAGAGAGAGAGAGAGAGAGAGAGTTGGGGAATGAAGGGAGAAACGGGTCCTGCTAAGAAAGAGAAGGGAAAGAAAGAAAGGTTCCCGCTGGAGACTGGTGGTTTGGAAAGAGAGTAGACAGACATAGAGAGAGAGACAGAGAAAATGGAGAGAAGGGGATTGGGGGGTGGGGTGGGGGGTTAGAAAGAGGTGGTGCCAAGAAAGAGGGTAAAAAGGAGAGAAAAGATTCCTGCTGGAGGCGATAGCTAAGAAAGAGAGTAGACAGACACACAGACAGACAGACAGAGAAAATGGGGAGGGAGGGGGTGAAGAAAGGGGGGGGGGTGCGGTTCCAAGAAAGAGGGTAAAAAGTAAAAAGGAGAGGAAAGATTCTGCTGGAGGTGATAGTTTGGAAAGAGAGTAGACAGACACACAGACAGACAGACAGACAGACAGACAGAGAAAATGGGGAGGGAGGGGGGGAGAAAGGGCGGTGCCAAGAAAGAGGGTAAATAGGAGAGAAAAGATTCCTTCTGGAGGCGATAGCTTGGAAAGAGAGTAGACAGACAGACAGACAGACAGAGAAAATGGAGAGGGGGGGGGGAGAGAAAGGGGTGGTGCCAAGAAAGAGGGTGAAAAGGAGAGAAAAGATTCCTGCTGGAGGCGATAGATTGGAAAGAGAGTAGACAGACACACAGACAGAGAAAATGGGGAGAAGGGGGGGGGGGGGAAGAAAGGGGGGGGGGGGTTCCAAGAAAGAGGGTAAAAAGGAGAGAAAAAAATTCCTGCTGGAGGTGATAAATTGGAAAGAGAGTAGACCGACACACAGACAAACAGAGAAAATGAGGAGAAGGGGGTGAAGAAAGGGGGGGGGGGGGGTTTCCAATAAAGAGGGTAAAAAGGAGAGAAAAGATTCCTGCTGGAGGCGATAGCTTGGAAAGAGAGTAGACAGACAGACAGACAGAGAAAATGGGAAGAATGGAGGGGGATGGGGGGGGGGGGGGCGGTGCCAAGAAAGAGGGTAAATAGGAGAGAAAAGATTCCTTCTGGAGGCGATAGCTTGGAAAGAGAGTAGACAGACACACAGACAGACAGAGAAAATGAGGAGGGGGGGGGGAGAGAAAGGGGGGGGGGGGAGGCTCCAAGAAAGAGGGTAAAAAGGAGAGAAAAGATTCCTGCTGGAGGTGATAGCTTGGAAAGAGAGTAGACAGACACACAGGCAGACAGAAAAAATGAGGAGAGGGGGGGGGAGAGAAAGGGGGGTGCGGGAGGCTCCAAGAAAGAGGGTAAAAAGGAGAGAAAAGATTCCTGCTGGAGGTGATAGCTTGGAAAGAGAGTAGACAGACACACAGACAGACAGAGAAAATGAGGAGAGGGAGGGGGGGAGAAAGGGGGGGGGGGAGGTTCCAAGAAAGAGGGTAAAAAGGAGAGAAAAGATCCCTGCTGGAGGCGATAGCTTGGAAAGAGAGTAGACAGACAGAGAGATAGACAGACAGAGAAAATGGGGAGAAGGGAGGGGGGAGGGGGCGGGAGGGGGGGGGGGGCGGAGAGAAAAGGGTGGTACCAAGAAAGAGGGTAAAAAGGAGAAAAGATCCCTGCTGGAGGCGATAGCTTGGTTCGCTGCTTGGCTCTGCTGACAGGAGGACATTTGGCTTTTCACCAGTCAGTGCTGGCAGTAGGGGTGGAGGAGGGCTTGGAAGGTTGGGGAAGTATGCGTGGTGGTGGTGGTGGTGGGTTCTGGGCCTTAGTTTGCTATTGCTTGTTTGCTTGCTGATCAGTTCAGTGTGTCGCTTGGCTGTGGTGAGCTTGCGGAGAGACTGGGTGACGTGCAGCACGTCAGAGGTACGGCAAACAGAGAGCAACGCCGCTGCTGCTGCTGCTGCTGATGATATGGATACTTGTCACAGCCTGTCCCCGGTCAGCCGGAGACCAAGCTGTATGCGTTTTACAAACACGGAGTGATTTGCACACCAGGCTGCCTGCCCTCTCCTGGGTAGAGCCTATAGCCTACTGACAGCTGCCTTTTGGGCGCTCGTCATTCGTTTCCCGGCAGTGTCATTCAGTCAGGTTTCAGTCACACCCAGTCTCTCTCTCTCTCTCTCTCTCTCTCTCTCTCTCTCTGTCTCTCTCTTTCTCTCTCTCTCTCTTTCTCTCTCTCTCTCACACACACACACACACACACACACACACACACACACACACACACACACACACACACATGTAACTTTTTTCTCTCAATTTTTTACGTGTATAACCTCTTTTTTTTTTATTACCCTGCCATGTAGGCAGCCATACTCCGACTCCCTCCTCCCCTAAACCACCCCCCCCCTGTCACCTCTTTCCGAATGGGGCTAGGGGGGGTGGGAGGTGAGGGAAGGAGGGGGAGGTGAATGCTGACGTCAGTTTTGGTGCCAGTTATCACGGCCCGGAATGGGTCCCGCTTTTTCTTGACCGCATGTCCACATAGGGTGCGTCTGGTGTCTTGTGTGGGAAAGGTGTGTCTTGGTTTAAATAATCTTTAATTGTTCAACAATACACATGATTACAATGCAATCAATGACAAAACAGCATCAGCAAGCTTAAAGCTTATACTGTGCTCACAACGTTGCATTTCAGTTTTAACATGACGGCTGATGAACCATGTTATCGATTGTATCAAATAACATTTATAAACAGTAAGTAATGAAATAATGTAGTAAAACAAATAAACAAATAATACATAATATAGTAAAATAATGCTGATATCAATATTAACATGAGATTGAATTTATTATCACCAGAGGAATCAGCCTGATAGAAGAGAAACACAAAGGAAAAAAAAAGAAGAAATTTAGAAGAATGGTGGGTAAGGTGGTGGTGGGGAGGGGGGGGGGGGGACAGAGGGGAGATGAGAAATTCTGACAGATCATTGGCCAATCCATTCAATTTTGAATATTTGGTCAGTCATTTGTGTATCTTTTATTTCTTCGTCTTAAAAATTAGAATGAATAAACGAAAATTGAAAAACAAACAAACAAACAAAAAAACAAGAGAGGCAAGGCCTTCAAGACTCACTTGTGATACACTTTAAAACAACAAAACAAGCTTTTTATGTATTGAGTATAATTTCAAAATGTAATGTTTAAGATGAGAAAGATCAGTTTAAAGCAAATTAACTCCCCTAGCATTACAGAGTAATTTCCTTTTTTTACTATCTGCACCAAAACGTTTGCAAAATAAATAAAACGTCCATGCTTAGCAAAAGAAGTTCCTGTTTGAACAAAAAATGATAATAATGACTGCTCTAGCTGTTGGGTCAGAATATCAGATCAAAGTGCCAAGTTTAGAGAATACAAAAAAAATATAAATATAACAGTAAATGCAGTTTGCATATAATTAGGCTTCATTTTTTTTTTTTTTTTTTGTGCCCATCCCAGAGGCGCAATATTGTTTTAAACAAGATGACTGGAAATAACTGAATTTTTTCTATTTTTATGCCAAATTTGGTGTCAACTGACAAAGTAGTTGCAGAGAAAATGTCAATGTTAAAGTTTACCACGGACACACAGACACACACACAGACAACCGAACACCGGGCTAAAACATAGACTCACTTTGTTTACACAAGTGAGTCAAAAATTATCGGCAGTTTCCACAATTTTCCCCCCTCAAGACGGAATGAGTAGTGTTCACAACAAGACGTGGACGTTCACTCCGTCAGTCCACAGAGAAGTGGAGGGGAAGAAATGTGGACATTGCCATTTTGTCTTCATTTATGTGTCTGTCTGTCTGTCTTTGCGTCTGTCTGTCTGTCTGTTTATTGATTGATCGGTTCGCCTGTCTGTCCGTCCATACACAAATCCATCCACCCAACCATCGAACAGCCTATCTGTTTGTCTGTGTGTGTGTGTGTGTGTGTGTGTGTAGCGCGCGATCTCGTTTGTGGATAACATGAGTATGT
The DNA here is from genome assembly GCF_041734735.1 of Babylonia areolata. Lineage (NCBI taxonomy): Eukaryota > Metazoa > Mollusca > Gastropoda > Neogastropoda > Buccinidae > Babylonia > Babylonia areolata. The sequence continues at coordinate 8,621,231 of NC_134878.1, read as the reverse complement.
ATACAGAGAGAGAGAGAGAGAGAAGACAAAGCTTTTAATGTCCATTCAGCGTTGCAACGTCCTTCAGACAAAGGGACAAGTGAACACACCTCAGGTAATCTGCATAATCGTTTGAACTGCAAACACAGACGCGCACGCATGCTTTCAGTCAGATACAAATTCACACTTTTTAGAGAGAGAGAGAGAGAGCGGCAGAGAGAGTGTGTGTGTGTGTGTGTGTGTGTGTGTTTTCCTGTGGAGATAGTTGATGCTTAAGGGTGAGTGCTGTAATGTTGCTGACGGACTGGTGACACGAGTGACTGAAGACAGAGGAAGAGACAGGTGAGGAGTGATGACACACAATGGAGCAAGGGGCAGTTCGGGGAACGAAGTCTCTTTTTTTTGTATTTGTATTTGTATTTCTTTTTATCACGACAGATTTCTCTGTGTGAATTTCGGGCTGCTCTCCCCAGGGAGAGCACGTCGCTACACTACAGCGCCACCCAATTTTTTTGTATTTTTTCCTGCGTGCAGTTTTATTTGTTATTCCTATCGAAGTGGATTTTTCTACAGAATTTTGCCAGGAACAAACCCCTTTGTTGCCGTGGGTTCTTTTACGTGCGCTAAGTGCATGCTAGCACACGGGACCTCGGTTTATCATCTCATCCGAATGACTAGCGTCCAGGCCACCACTAAAAGTCTAGTGGAGGGGGAGAAAATATTGGCGGCTGAGCCGTGATTTAAACCAGTGCGCTCAGATTCTCTCGCTTCCTACGCGGACGCGTTACCTCTAGGCCATCACTGCACGTGCTTGTGTGTGTTTCTGCACTGTTTCCATTGTGGACACGATCGCATTTCCTCGTGGACTGAAAGGATCAAATACGCACGTTAACCCTTTCACCGCCAAGCTCGCATTTATGCACTGGCGTGGTAGAAGACCCATGTCACAGTAAGGTGA
>NC_134878.1:8607794-8612794 GCF_041734735.1 Babylonia areolata | reverse complement strand
AGATATTTCGATGTGTTTTTTTTCGGTTTTTTTTTTCTTTAGTTTAACGTCTCTTCACTGGTAAGTGATATTAGACGAGGGGGGCGGGGGGGGGAGGGTGGTGGGGGGGGGAGTAGTACATGTTTGTGAGCGCGTGGGGGTGGGGGGGGGGGGTGGAGAGTAGGGCGATGGGAAGAGGTGGTGGGATGACTGATACAGACTCCGTATCGGCGACACAGAGCAGTGCCTCTGCAGAACAGGCAGCCAGACAACAGAACATCTGCTGCAGTCCTGCCCGCTCCACCAAGTGCTCCGAGAGAAAACCTGGCCCGACCCAATCCCAGCGGCCCGGAAGCCCTGGAGGACCTGCGACGTACTGCCGCCTTCGTCGAGTAGACGGCGGGAATCCATCTGATAAATGACGAACGAGACAACAAACAACAACTGATACAGGAAAAGAGACATAAAATTGGCAGATGTTAACAGGAAGAACTACGAAAGATTGAACTAGCTGAGAGTAAAGTATAACTATTTCAAACATTCCTGTGACGGGATTGAGCATAATCATCAAAACAAAAATATAATCAATCAAAGGTAGATACCAGTTGGACTCTGATTCAAATGTTCTTTGATTTGTCGGAGTAATAGATAATTATTCAAAATATTTTCTACAGACAAAGACGTGTTCAGTGGAAACTGGGGTCAGTGAGTTTTTGAAAGACCAGTTTTGTTCTGGGACAGTCGACAAGTATGTGATAGACATTAACTTCTTCTCCGCATGAACACTGTATGTTTTTTGCAATATTTGTTACGAAGAGCATTCAAACAAAATCGATAAATTATACTTATGATTGGTCTTGACTGGGAGATAGATAAATTAATGTGTGTGTGTGAGAGAGAGAGAGAGAGAGAGAGAGAGAGAGAGAGAGAGCCAAGAAGAAAGCAATCATCCATTTCAGACTTTTCCACCACACTGCTTGTCATTTTCTTCACAATCCATCCGTTATCCAGTCTCACCTACTGTACAGCTGATGAAGGGGTAGGAATGGGGGATGAGGGTGGCGGGGTAGCTGTTGTGGGGGTGTTGGGGATGGAGGTGGGAGTAGGTAAGCGAGTCGGGGGAAGGGAAGGAGGTGGTGGGAGTTTTGTCACAAGGTGGAAGGGAGAGAGAGAGTGAAAGGGTGGTGGCGAAGGGGAGGGAGAGTGTTAGTGAAAGGAGAGAGTAGTACTGCGAGTCAGAGAATTGGGGGAGAGAGTGGACAATTCTGGCCTGGCAAGACAAAAAAGGCGACGGACAATTGAACGCTTATAAAAACTATGACCATCAGAACAGCAGAGGAGGCAAACTGCTGTCCCAACCATCTGGGCTAGAATTTCATTTAAGTGGAGAGTGTCTTGCCCAAGATGCATTCCCCACTCTCTCGGCCAAGAGAGTCTTGGGACAGTCGGTGTTGGGATTGTTCCCAAAGGTTTAACTAGCCCCCATAATTACCTGTCATGTGACAATGTTCTTTTTTTTCTCTTGACTCTGTAAAAGAGTCGTCCAGGTTTGTCGGGTTGTGTGTCAGAGCCAGGGTCTCTGCATTGCAAATGCTTTTTCCTGTCCATTTAACAGCACTAGTCAGCAGAACGTTGATGCACACAGGTTAGTTACCTGAAAAATCCACGTCAGCGTGCGAAACGTTATAGAAACACATAGAAGAACGTGCCCAGAATGTTACTGCGTCTGCACACGGAGTATGGCTGCCTTAACAACTGGGTGATGTAGGCAGCTATCTGAAACAAAAAAAGAAAGAAAAGAAGAAGAAAAAAAAGATACCAAATGATATGGCCCCAGTGCAGGTTTCCCCCTAAAGCCTATCAACAACTAGTGTCCGCTTTCTTCGCTGAAAACCCATAAAGGGCATTAAGCATGTCTGCTGGAAATAAGTTTTGTATTATTCTGGGCCAGTTTTCGTTTGTTTGTTGTTTGGGTTTGTTTTGTTTTTTTGTGTGTGTTTTGTTTTTTGTTATTATTTTTTTTTTTATTTGCATTTCAATGTGTTGTCACTCCCTGTAGCCCCCCTCCCCCTCCACCGCACCACCTCACCCACCCACCACCTTCCGTTGTGCGCGTTAAATAGCCTCCCTTCCCTGCCTCTTCCTTGTCTTTGGTTTCTCGAGTTATGCATGCGTGTGAATGACTGGTGCGGAAGCGCTTTGATTTGTCTCTGCACAAGATTCAGCGCTATATAAATACCATTATTATTATTATTAATTAATTAATTTATTAATTTATTTATTATTCTTATTTCTCGTTCTGTCTGCACAAAGCGCGTTGGGTTACGCTGCTGGTCAGGCATTTGCTTGGCTGATGTGGTGCAGCGTATATGGATTTGTCCGAACGCAGTGACGTCTCCTTGAGTGACTGAACTGAACTGAACTTTTCTGCACAAAATAACGAAAAGCACGCTCACACTCACACACATGTACATGCCCCCCCACCACCCGCTATCCCCCACCCCCACCCCCAACCTTCCCATGAAATGTTGGAAAGCGCATTTTATGTCAATACAAATACCGAATCGATATCACTGCAATGAACTCAATAACAAGAAAACAATTAGAAAAAACAAACAAACAAACATTTGGCACAGTCAGAACAGACCACAGGCATGTCTAAAATACTTATCCCATTCCCGGAGATCTGCAAATACAATGATAGCCACAATACGAGAGAGCAATGGAACGAGGGAGGGTATTTTGAAAAAAACAAAAACAAAACAAAAACAAACCGAGATCCATACAATCAAGAAATGGAAACTAACTAACGATATAATGGAGGTGACGCTATTACTTCCTTATCCTTCCAGGAAGAGTGGGGGGGAGGGGGGGGGACATAAAAGTAGAATAAAAAGAAAGAAAGAAAGAAAGAAATTAAAATTTTTAAAAAAAAGAAGAAAGAAAGCCAAGATCATCCATTTCCAACGGACTTTTCCATTCCACCACACTGCTTATTATTATTTTCTTTTCACAATCCATCCATTATCCGATCTTCTCTGTCTAACAGCTAGGGAGTAGCCGGGGGGGGGGGGGGGGGGGGTAGGCTGGGTGGGGGTGCAGATGGAGGGAGGAGGGGGGTGATGGCTGTTGCCGGGGTGTCAGGGATGGAGGAGAGGGAAGGGTAGTGTGTGTGTTGGGTGGGGGGGGGGGTGAACTGTGGAGTGGAGGGAGGGGGGGTTGGGCTGGGGAGGGAGGTGGTGAAGGTTTAAGGGGGAAGAGGTGGCTGGGGTCTCTCATCTTTGGAAAGGAAGGAGAGAGAGAGAGAGGGGGGGGGGATGAGAGTGCGTTTGTGTGTCAGAGAGAGAGAGGGAGAGAGAGAGAGACAGAGAGAGAGAGAGCAGGAGGTTCCATAAGGGGTGGGGGGTGGGGTTCTTGCTTGAGCAAGAGTGTGGGGATTCTAAGAGAGAGAGAGTGTGTTGTGTGTGTGAGAGAGAGAGACAGACAGACAGACAGATAGACAAGCAGACAGACCGGACGGAGATAGTGTGTGTCGGATTGAAGACACAGACAGAATGCAAGAAACTGGATTTCGATGGAAATTAGACTCTCTCTCTCTCTCTCTCTCTCTCTCTCTCTCTCTCTCTCCTGTGTGTGTGTGTGTGTGTGTGTGTATGTGTGTGTGTGTGTGCGTCAGAGAGAGAATGAGGGACAGACTGAGAAGATGAAGAAGGAAGGAAGAGGTTGGGGAATGAAATACCAAGTGATGCAGTGCAGGATGGGGGAAGGGTGCAGGGGACAGAGGGAGAGAGAGAGGGAGAGAGAGGGGGGAGGGGAGAGAGAGGGGGCAGAGAGAGGGGGAGAGAGAGAGGGGAGGGAAGAGAGAGAGGGAGAGATAGGGGGAGAGAGAGAGAAGAGAGGGGGGAGAGAGAGAGCGAGAGCGAGGGAGAGAGATAGGGGGAGAGAAAGAAAAGAGAGAGAGAAAATGGAGAGAGAGATGGGGAGGAGAGAGAGAGACACAGAGAGAGAGAGAGACAGATTGTGGCCAACATAATTAAAACCAAAACAGACACAGTAACATCGTCGAAACACAACAAAACATGGTAAACAAACAACAAACAAGTCGGAAACATCAATTGGACAAGACATCAGTTCGCGCAAACACTAATTGAAAACTGAGTTAAGAAAACAAAAACATGTATGAGAAACAATATTACGCAAATTCACTCGAGCGTGCACACAGTCAGATACAGACACCACAAGCTTATCTGAAACTTCGGTGTGTTTTTTGTTTGTTTGTTTTTCTTTTATGATGATGGTGATGATGTCGAAGATGATGATGACAATCACGACGACGATAATGATGATGATAGGGGCGGGTAGGGGGAGAGGGCTCGGGGGTGGGGGGGGAGAGAGAAGAAAAGGGGATAATGATACGCATGATTGGAGTAGGTCGCGAGTATCAGTCTCCAGTACATCAAGACTTATTAAGAAAAATTAAACCGGAGACTGAATGTGACGCCTTGATTTTGTTTTCGCGCGTGCTTCCTTCAGGAGGGAGGTAGGGTGTGTGTGTGTGGGGGGGGGGATAGTGGGAGTGGTGGTGGGGGCCCCGGGGGGTCAGGGAGGGGGGTGGGTGGGGGGACTGGGATGGAGGGAAGTCTTTTTATTAGCGTATCAGATCATGTTGCAGTTTCATCCGAGCGTTGCTTGTCCTGTTCTCTGTTTTCGGTCCATCTGTTTCATTCAGTCCATGCAGTCTTGTCCACTTCACTTCAGTTCCGTTTCTCGAGGAGGCTTCACTACGTTGGGACAAATCCACATATGTAATGCTACACCACACATCTAATGCTGCACTACATTTGCTGAGCAGATGCCTGACCAGCAGCGTACGTAACCCAACACGCTTAGTCAGGCCATCAGGGAAAATGAAAATAAAATGAAGATAAGAGAAGATGACTAAATAAACGAATAAATGAATAAATAAATAAACTGATTAATTAAGATAGCAAATGAAAAATAGATAAGATAAACTGTAATGA
>NC_134878.1:8595294-8602794 GCF_041734735.1 Babylonia areolata | reverse complement strand
CCCCCTCCCCCACCAACCCCACACCCCAGCCCCCACGTCACCAGATAATAGCAATAACCACGCTACAGTGACGATACCAAAGAGGGGAGGCGGGGGATGGGGTGGGGGTGGTGATCGGTCCATGTTGTGTGTGTGTGGATCGATCACTTAGGAGATCGAGTTATGTATGGGGTGGGGTTTGGTGGACAGACAGACAAACAGACTGACAAACCCTTGTGTGTGTGTGTGTGTGTGTGTGTGTGTTGGGGAGGGGTGGGGGGTGGGGGAGGGGGTTGGTGGGAGGAGGGAGAGAGGATGAAACAAATGCACAGTAAACGTGGAAAAGGGGTGAGTTGTTATTTTTGTGTTTGTTTTTGTTTGAATTTTTCATGACTAAATCTATGATTCACACACTTCGTGAGTGTGTGTGTGTGTGTGTGTGTGTGTGTCGGGAGAACCTGATGGTTTTGGGGAAGAGTGTGTGCGATAAAGGGTGTGGTGGTGGTGGCGGTGGTGGTGGTTGTGGCGTGTGTGTGGGGGTGGGTGGGTGGATGGGGTGTGTGTGGGGTGGGGGGGTAGATCATGCTGCAGTTGAATAGAGAGAGAGAGAAAGAAAGAGAGAGAGAGAGACTAAGAGAATGATGGACGGAGGGAAAGTGAGGGAGAGAGAAACAAGAGAGAGACGGAAAGAGAGATACAGGGAAGAGAGTGAGAGAGGGGAGAGAGAGAGGGGGAGAAAGATGGAAGGAGGGAGGGAGGGAGGGACGGAGGTAGTAGAAATCTGAAGTCAATGATGAAAAGAGAGAGAAGGCGAGGGGAAGAGAGAAAGAGACAGACAGACAGACAGAAAGACAAACAGATAAATGGAAAGCTGGAGGGATGGAAGAAAAATGGTCAGTGATGAGGAGAGACAGAGACAGACAGACAGACAGACACACACACACACACACACACACACACACACACACACACACACGCACATACACAAAATTTAAACCTTAAGGCAACAATTTTTTAAACGATATTCAAAATTCGAATAACACAGGAAATATTCCCAGTCAGGTGATGCTAACAGATGATGAATATATACAAACAAGATTAGGAAAATTTGTTTATGAATGCTGCTGCAATTTACTGCATTAACTGATTGATTAATTGTGTGTTTTTTCATGCATTCATTTATTTACCATTGCACTTGTGTCTTACAAACCTTACGGTTTCATGACAATAAAATCTATTCTATTCTATTCACACACACACATACACATACACACACAACACACACACACACACACACACACACACACACACACACACACAGAGAGAGAGAGAGAGAGAGAGAGAGAGAGAGAGAGTCCTTTCCTTTAAATGGTGTGAGAGAGGGGCAGTGGAAGAGAAAGAGAGAAGTTAGAAAAGCTAGGAATGTGGTGAGAAACTATTTGAAAAAAAAGTATTAAAAAAAAAAATTTAAAAGACAGAACAGCTCCGAAACCCTTAACCACCTGCAGTCCATGACTAATTAATGAGCGTTTCATGACTAATTGATGAGCGCGGCTTCCGAACTGACTTAAAGTGCACGACGGTGCGTTAATGAAGTTAATGAACGATTGGGCCGTGACTTCGCTAGTCGCGCTCTTGTGCGATGAGCGATCGTTGATGATGAGTTCAGTGGGTACCCGAAACTGTCTGTTTACCGAAATATCATAGAGATCCATCTAGTTTTAGGTTTAATCTACTCATGTCTCCAAGACAGAAATGTGCTCTGTATAACTTAGCTATATATATATATATATATATATATATATATATATATATATATATATATATGAAGGATTGAAGAGACTTCGTACAGTTATCTCGTGAATGTTGTTGAATATTTGTGTTGACTATTTTGGGTGATATGGTTGATATTGTGCAAACAATTTTTGGTTGATCTGAATTGTCTACGTACTGTGTCATGTTATTTTCTAATTATTATTTATCAATGAATCCCCTTTCAGTAAGGAAGGGGCTCTGTCCTTACTTTCGTTCGTTCGTTCTGTCTGCCTCTCTCTGTCTGTCTCTCACTCTGTGCTTGTCTGTCTGTCTTGATACCTGTGACGGTCTCTTTCTTCTTCCGTTTGTTTGTTTATGGTCATCGATAACTTATTACGTGTTATTCACATTTCGCTTTGCGAGGGGTCGTGACGATCTTGAATCTTGAATGTGTCGCTGTCAGTCTCTCTCTTTCTCTCTTTATCATTCTGTCTCTCTCTCTCTCTCTCTCTCTCTCTCTCTCTCTCACACACACACACACACACACACAAACACACATAATTTCGATTTCATAATTTAGGCAGGAATACATGGGCCACATCTGTTTGTTTCTTGTTACATAAATATGGATTTCAGGAGGTTTGGGAGAATCAGGGGGTGGGAAATGAAAAAGAATTTCTAAGCACATTAAAAAACAGACTGGTAAATGAATATAAAGAACGTTGGTCTTTACAGCTATCAGACAGTGAGCGTTTCTCACTATATCGTACTTTTAAAAGTAGTCTTGTACTTTCACCATTTTTGTTGGAGCTGAAGCATATTCAAGCCAGAATTAGCTTGATACGTTTACGACTTGGTGTGTCACAACTCAATACACATAAGGTAACAGATGATGAGCTGTCTTGTCCTTTCTGTGATTTTCAAAAAGAAACAGAAGTTCACTTTGTGTTACAATGCCCTCAATATGCTGACCTGAGACAACAGTATCCCCTCTAAGTATTATAATACTCCGTCCTTGTTTAATATGACATTGCTTTTTGCAAGTGAAAACAAATCATTGGTCATGCGCTTGGCTATATTCCTAGAAAAAGCTTTGAAAGTACGTTGCTTATAGTGTTATGTTTGTGTTGCGCCTATGCATTTACCTGTAACCACCCCTATTGACATGGGCCAATGGCCTTTTCATTAAAACATTTGTGTTCAGTGTTCACACAAACACACACACACACACACACACACACAACACACACACGCTTACACACATGTATATAAATGCTTGTATGTGTGCATAGTATCTACTCACAAAGAGTGAGAGAGGGGATGCAACTGAGTACGTAGGCGAACTGGGAATAATAGGCTTATCGGGATCACCAGTTCGGTGACAGGTGAATCGGGAATAGGCAAATAAGGAATGGGTGAACCCGTAGTAGTCGAATTGCGGCCACCAGTTCGGTCATAGGTGAATCAGGAATCGGTGAAATTGTAATAGGCAAATTGGGACCACCAGTTCGGTGATAGGTGAATCAGGAACAGACAACAAATGCGGGATAGGTGAGACCGTGCAAGGCGAATCGGGAAGAGGTGAATCCGAACGGTGCCGTCATCACGAGGTCGGGGCATGATCACCCAGACGTGTGATGCCATGATGGGTATGGTCAGCTGGTCAAGACACTGCACCGCAATGATGGTCATTGATGCCGTCTGCTTTGGACGTGGCGAGGTCTAGCATTTCAGATAGTTCTATGTCTGTCTGTGTTTGTCTGTCTGTGTGTGTGTGTCTGTCTGTGTGTGGCGGTGAATGGGGGCATGGGAAGAAGGCTTTATTTGTATGTGTGTGTGTGCGTGTGCGTGTGTGTGTGCGTGCGTGCGTGCATGCTTGAGTAAGAGAGAGAGAGAGAGAAAGACAGATTAACGAGGGAGTGTGTTTATGTATGTCTCTCTCTGTCTCTGTCTCTCTGAACGATATATTTTTTTTCTTTATTTTGATTTTTTTTAATTCTGTTTGTTATTTATCATTTGTTTGTTTATGTTGTTTTATTGTGTTCTGTGTTCCCTCAAGGCCTGCCTAAAGCGCGTTGGGTTACACTGCTGGTCAGGCATCTGCTTAGCAGATGTGGTGTAGCGTATATGGATTTGTTCGAACGCAATGACGCCTCCTTGAGCAACTGAACTGAAATGGACTAACTGAATTGAACTGCTCTCTCTCTCTCTCTCTCTCTCTCTCTCTCTCTCTCTCTCTCTCTCTCTCTCTCTCTCTCTCTGTGTTTGTGTGTCTCTTGGAACAACGGCAGATGTGTAAGTCGGCCAAAGTGCTAATATCTTCACCGTTGGAAAATAAAGATTCATTCATTCATTCATTCATTCACTCTCTCTCTCTCTCTCTCTCTCTCTCTCTCTATATATATATATATATATATATACATATACATATACATATCTCACTGTATGTTGAAGTACTCATCCCCCCTCGCCCCCACCCAAAAAAGGCAATGTGAACAGATGCCTGAACTTGGCATGAATACCAACTCGCAAGTAAAGCCTTGATCACGTAGAGAGCCTACCCTAGATTTGCTTCTTTTTCTTTTTTTTAAGTTTTAACACATCAAAATATGATACAATGAAAGATACGTAGCAGGCAAGTGACTGGAACCATATGAAGATAAGGACGATGCACGTCTGGCCAACATGTGCGCACCCACTCACCCGTGCACACTCACCACCAACTTCATCGTAGAAATGATGATGCTGAAGATGACGATAACGACGACAACGACGATGACGATCACGATGATGATGATGACGACGACGACGATGATGATGATGATGATGACAACGATGACGATCACGATGATGATGATGACGATCACGATGATGATGATAACGAAGACGATGATGACGATCACGATGATGATGATGACAAGGACCACGATGATGACGATCACGATGATGATGATGATGATGACAACGACGACGATCACGATCGCGATGATGATGAGGAGGAGGAGGATAATGACAACGACGACGATCACGATCACGATGATGATGATGATGATGACGACGACGACGATGATGACGATCACGATGCTGATGATGACGATCACGACGACGACGACGATGATGATGATGATGATGACGATCACGATGATAATGATGATGATAATGACGACGACAACGGCGGCGACGACGATGATGGTGATGATGACAATCACGATGATGACGACAATGATGATGACGATCATGATGATCCCGATCACGATGATGCTGATTATGATGATGATGATGGTTATGATAATGATGATGAAACCCATCATCAGGCACATGACGATGATGATGATGATGATGATCATCATCATCATCAGCCCTAATGACCCACGACTCCTGTTGGCCAAGAGAGACAACGCGGGGCGCTGCCCGGGTCATGCCCCTCCATCCCCTCCCTTCCCCTCCCCCTCCCCCCCCTTCTGTTCTCTCCCCCAGCCCCCAGACCCCCTCCCCAGCCTTCCCTCACCCTCTGTAATCACCAACTGCCAGATCAATAGCAGGTCCCTCCCCCCTGTCTGTGTGTGCTTTCCTGCACCTACCTGCTTGTTGTTCTTGATGTTGTTGTTGTTGTTGTTGTTGTTTCTTCTCGTTGTCATATTCTGTCCACCTTTGTCTCTACATGCCTCCTCCCCCCTCCCCCTCCTCACCCCCTCATCCCCCCTTCCGCCTGCCCCCACTCCCCCCACCCCCAGGCTTCCACCCAATATCCGGCAGTATTCAAACTACTACAAACACCAGAGAGAGAATTAGAGACACACAGAGAGAGAGAGAGAGAGAGAGAGAGAGAGAGAGAGACGAAGACAGACAGACAGACAGACAGAGAGAGACAGAGAGAGGGAGTGATGCAGTGTCAAAGAAAGACAGAGAGACAGAGAGAGACAGAGGGAGAGAGACAGAGGGAGTGAGGCAGAGTCAAAGATAGAGAGACAGAGGGAGAGAGAGACAGTGGGGGAGAGACAGAGACAAAGACACAGACACAGACAATGACAAATGTTTTATTGAGAGTAGAATGGATAAGCTGGTATCATAAATGGATTAAGTGTGAATAGATAAATGACATAGAACAAACCAAATAGATACATAAACGGAGAGAGAGAGAGAGAGAGAGAGAGAGAGAGAGAGAACAAGAACAAAAACTTTAATCTCCAGGCTTCCGGCCCCTAGAAAGAGGTCAAAAGTACACAAATATGGTGATCCCGCAGCGTCAACAAAATGTAAAATACGTACTAACTTAAACCTGTAGAACAAAAGTGCTTCTTGTGCATAGTAAATTGATTCTAACTTTCATCATTGTTGTCACAGAATTCCTGTCGTATCTTCAGGGCATAAAATATATAAACGCAGAGTTTACGAATACTGTAAACATAACCATTCTTCAGCAAGAGAGAGAGAGACAGAGACAGAGACAGACAGAGAGACAGAGAGAACAAGAACAAGAACAAAAACTTTAATCTCCAGGCCTCCGGCCCCTAGAAAGAGGTCAAAAGTACACAAATATGGTGATCCCGCAGCGTCAACAAAATGTAAAATACGTACTAACTTAAACCTGTAGAACAAAAGTGCTTCTTGTGCATAGCAAATTAATTCTAACTTTCATCATTGTTGTCATAGAATTCCTGTCGTATCTTCAGGGCATAAAATATATAAAACGCAGTTTACGAATACTGTAAACATAACCATTCTTCAGCAAGAGAGAGAGAGAGAGAGAGAGAGAGAGAGATTTTCTACGTCCGCATCCTTGCTGATCAGTTCGCGTGGCTACATGACTGGGTCAGATTACCGGCTTGCATGATTGTGAGGGAAAGTTGTGGGGGCGGGGGGTTGGGTGGGGGGGGGGAGTAGTGGAGGAGGGGGAGGCCATTCATGACTGTCTTTTCTTCGTGGATCGCATGGATAGTGTGTGTGTGTGGGGGGGGGGGGGGGGGGGGAATGGCGGGGTTGGGGGAGGAGGGGGAGGAAGAAGGTTTCTTGGGTGTGAGTGATCGAAGACACAAAAATATTGGTTTTAGGTAGAGAAGAAAAAAAACCCACACCATCATCATCATCATCATCATCATCACTACCATCTCTGTCTCTCTCTCTCTCTCTCTCTCTCTCTCTCTCTCTCTCTCTGTGGTATGGATTGTATGCAGCTAGAAATGATTAGTCAGACATGGTCATACTTTTCACGCCATTGTCGACAGATAGCTAGATATAGACTGGTGGATAGACACACACACACACACACACACACACACACACACACACACACACACACACACATAAACACACACACACACACACACACACACACACACACACACACACACACACACACACACACACATGCACACACACACACACACACACACACACACACACACACACACACACACACACACACACACACACATACACACACACACACACACACACACACACACACACACACACACACACACACACACACACACACACACACACACACACAGATTCCAGACCGTGGTTTTGACGATCCATGATTTACAATATTATTGATTTGTTTCAGGATGCACACGGAACACAAAACGTATATCAGAGATACCGTATGCTTCTCTTATTGCCCCCTCTTCTTTCACTGTTTGCATTTCAGTTCAGTAGTGTTATTTAACACATCTTCATCGCTGATGGTATTAGACGATTACATAAAAAGGGAGAAGCAGACTCATCGTTCTCACTGAAAGAATTACTCTCTTTTTATGTCAA
>NC_134878.1:8580294-8587794 GCF_041734735.1 Babylonia areolata | reverse complement strand
CCTGTTTGCATTCTGAACCTGGTTTGATCCTCACGTGTAACACTGTTTGCATTCTGAACGTGGTTTGATCCTCACGTGTAACACTGTTTGCATTCTGAACGTGGTTTGATCGTCACGTGTAACACTGTTTGCATTCTGAACGTCGTTTGATCCTCACGTGTAACACTGTTTGCATTCTGAACCTGGTTTGATCGTCACGTGTAACACTGTTTGCATTCTGAACCTGGTTTGATCGTCACGTGTAACACTGTTTGCATTCTGAACCTGGTTTGATCCTCACGTGTAACACTGTTTGCATTCTGAACCTGGTTTGATCCTCATGTGTAACACTGTTTGCATTCTGAACCTGGTTTGATCCTCATGTGTAACACTGTTTGCATTCTGAACCTGGTTTGATCGTCACGTGTAACACTGTTTGCATTCTGAACCTGGTTTGATCCTCACGTGTTTGCATTCTGAACCTGGTTTGATCCTCACGTGTAACACTGTTTGCATTCTGAACCTGGTTTGATCCTCACGTGTAACACTGTTTGCATTCTTAACCTGGTTTGATCTTCACGTGTAAAACTGTTTGCATTCTGAACCTGATTTGATCTTCACGTGTAACACTGTTTGCATTCTGAACCTGGTTTGATCCTCAGATGTAGCACTGCATTCTTTATCTGGCTCAGGTGTTTGCTCTGTTTATGTTGTGTACCTGGTTTCTTTCTGTTGTGCAACACTGTTTACATTGTGTTGCTTATTCCATCCTCAAGTTTTACGATGTGTCAGTCATGTCTTGAGGTGTTACACCGTTTCGCATTCTTTACTCAGTTCCCCATCATCAGCTGTACCTCTGTTTGCATTCTGTATCTGATTCCACCCTCGGGTGTAACTCTGTTTTGTGTTCTGTACCATGGTCCTATCTTCCAAAGTTCTGAGGTTAGCATTCTGTTCCTGGTTTTATCCCAGGATGCCACACTGCGGTTGTTTTTTTCCTGGTCCCTCCCTCAGGTGTCAAAATGTCTGGATTCTGTACCCCTGGTGTTGCGCTGTTAGCGTTCTGAACCTGATTTCCTTCATTAGGTATTACCCCGTTAGCGTTCTGGACCTGATTTCCTTCATTAGGTATATAGGATGCCACACTGCGGGGTTTTTTCCTGGTCCCTCACTCAGGGGTCAAAATGTCTGGATTCTGAAACCCCTGGTGTTGCACTGTTAGCGTTCTGGACCTGATTTCCTTCATTAGGTATTACCCTGTTAGCGTTTTGTACCTGGTCCACCCCTCAGGTGTCACACTGTTAGCGTTCTGTACCTGGTCCACCCCTCAGGTGTCACACTGTTAGCGTTCTGTACCTCGTCCCTCCCTCAGGTGTGACACTGTTAGCGTTCTGTACCTGGTCCATCCCTCAGGTGTGACACTGTTAGCGTTCTGTACCTGGTCCACCCCTCAGGTGTCACACTGTTAGCGTTCTGTACCTGGTCCATCCCTCAGGTGTCACACTGTTAGCGTTCTGTACCTGGTCCATCCCTCAGGTGTCACACTGTTAGCGTTCTGTACCTGGTCCACCCCTCAGGTGTCACACTGTTAGCGTTATGTATCTGGTCCCTTCCAACCTGGTCCCTTCCTCAAGTGTTACGCTGTTAGCGTTATTCACCTGCTTTTTCTCCCTCGGGTGTCACTGTGTTTGCATTCTACACATGGGTCCTCATCGTTACAGCCATACGTACAGCCGCTGTGCTTCAGTCGTCACTAGGGAGACGAAAGGGGGACGGGGGGGGGGGAGGGAGGATAGTGGGGGTAGGAGGGGGTATAGTGATTTGGCGGTGCAGGCTTTTTCCATAACATTATCGGCCTCCTGACATACTTGCTAGCCTATTGATCTGCCTGGCAGCGCTGGTCTATTCATCATCCATCGTCGTTTGTCGTTTGCCGACTGCAGCGGCTGGCAAGTTCGGCGTGAAAGCGTCTCTTTTGTTTCGCATGGGTGTGTGAGCTCTGTTCTGGCTTGGTGAACAAGCACCATGCTTTTGGAGGAAGGGGAGAGGGGCTGAGGGGTGTGTGTATGTGTGTGTGGATGGGGAGCGGAGGGAGGGGGGGTGGTGGTGGGTGTATGTGTGTGTGGATGGGGAGCGGGGGGAGGGGGAGTGGTGGGTGTATGTGTGTGTGGATGGGGGGCGGTTGAGGGTAGGTGTTGGTGTATGTGTGTGTGGATGGGGAGCGAGGGAGGGGGGAGGGACACAAGTACCATGCTTTTGGAAGGTAGGAGGGGGGGGGGGGGTGAATGTGTGTGTGTGTGGGGGGGGGCATGGGGGGGGGCGGGGGGGGGGCACAAGCACCATGCTTTTGGAAGGTAGGAGGGGGGGGGGGTGAATGTGTGTGTGTGTGGGGGGGGGGCATGGGGTGTGTGCACAAGCACCATGCTTTTGGAAGGTAGGAGGTGGGGGGGGTGAATGTGTGTGTGTGTGCGGGGGGGGGGCATAGGGGGGGGGGGTGGGGGCACAAGCACCATGCTTTTGGAGGGGAGGAGAGGTGGAGTGGGTGTATGTGTGTGTGGAGGGGATGGTAGGGTTGGGGGGGGGGGGTGATTGGGAGGGGTGGGGGGGGGGGGTTGCTGTGCGTGTAGTTTTAATATACAGTCATAATCACGTGGTGTTTGTTGTTGTCCTTATCATTGTAGGCGAAAAGACGACACGTTATTGTCAGGTGTTGTTGTTGTTTGTTTGTTTGTTTGTTTTTTTTCAACAAAAATTCCAATTTGCTAATTGACTGGAGTGTTGGTTTAAACAGTATTTTATTTGGAACATGTCACAATACAACACAGATATCGATGAACAGGACAACACGAAAATCTTATATAAAAGTCCTGTCCTGATACTGACATGTACAACATACTGAATATGTGACGGATGTCATCATAACTAGAAGTTAAGGCGTGAACATACATGAGTTTTGAACAAAACTGAGATATAAATAAAGTGAAGAAAATGAATACTAAACGTGTAGTGGAGGAAGAAATCAACAGAGAGGTATCAGGACAGGCCCGGCACGGCACTTCCTTTTTTGAGGAAGTGTCTGGGTTTGCTCCAATGTACCTTTTATTTACCTGTGTGCTAGCTGAATCGGTAGCGTAAGCATCACTGACTTGAAGTTGTGTACCTTCTGTAATGGAGAGAGTTACCACTCTTTACTATTTGTTAATCATATCGTCTCCTGGCCTCATTATTTGTATAATTTCCAACAGAGAGAGAACGAGAAGTATCAAAGCTGGGGCACAAGCACAGCAAGGAGTGTTCTGAGCATTTGTGTCATCTTGTTTTACTACACGTTCTTCTTTGTCATTACGTACAGTGTTCGGGGCTGCTCTCCTGCCCGTGGAGAGCGCGTCGCCACAGTGCAGCGCCACCCATATAATATGTACATGTTTCTTTTCTGTTCTGCAAGCGTATTTGACTTTACGTACTGGTGTATTCTACAAACTCTTGCCTGGGACATCACTTTTCTTGCCATGACATGTTTTACGTGCGCTCAGTGCATGCTGCACACGGGGCCTTGGTTTGTCGTCTCATCTGAAAGACTAGTACCCAGACCACCAAGCCAGGTCTAGTGGAGAGGGGAGGGGAGGGACGGAACAAAAGTTCCGGTTCATAGATGGTACTCTCGAACCCATAGATAACCGTTTCTTCCGTGTGTGGTGTGTGTCTGTGTTGTGTGTGTGTGTGTCTGTGTCTGTGTGTGTGTATTTTGTATTTGTATTTCTTTTTATTACAACATATTTCTCTGTGTGAAATTCGGGCTGCTCTCCCCAGGGACAGCGTGTCGCTACACTACTTTGTATTTCTTTCCTGTGTGCAGTTTTTATTTGTGTTTCCTATTGAAATGGATTTTTCTGCAGAATTTTGCCAGGAACAACCCCTTTGTTGCCGTGGGTTCTTTTACGTGCGCTATGTGCATGCTGCACACGGGACCTCGGTTTATCGTCTCATCCGAATGACTAGCGTCCAGACCACCACTCAAGGTCTAGCGGAGGGGGAGAATATATCGCAGCTGAGCCATGATTCGAACCAGCGCGCTCAGATTCTCTCACTTCCTAAGCGGAAGCGTTACCTCTAGGCCACCACTCCACATGTGTGTGTGTGTGTGTGTGTGTGTGTGTGTGTGTGTGTGTGTGTGTCCATTAGAATCAATCACAACAACAAAATAAAAGCTGCGACTAAAAACTGCCAAATCCCAAGTAATTATCTGAAATAATCGCGCAGTTCACGACCAAAGGATTGTTGGGAATATCGTGTATTTCTGTGGCCAGCGTGTTGATTGAACCAATTCTCAACTTTATGTTTCGAAGTGCCTGTCAGAATTAACCCTGTACATGACGACAAAAAAAAAAGAAGAAAAAAAAAGTAGTAGTAGTAGTAGCCTAAACTAGTTGAAACAGCTGTGACAGCCACAATTAATCACGTACTTAACAAAAAGAAATTTACGGCCAAGCATTAAATCAGCAGGAATTTGACCGCGCACTTCACTACTAGCTAAAAAGCAGCAGCAGCATCGGCCCACCACGGCAGTTTGTTGAATCAAGGAGACTTAATTGTGTACTTCACGAGGTAAAGTTAGTTAGTGACTGTCAGAATTAATGGTGTACTCCACGACTAAAAGCCGTGGGGGGGGGGGGGGGGTGGGGGGGGGGGGGAAGCTGTGTAGGATAACAAACATAAAAAGAAGAAAGAAAGAAAGAAAGATAAGAAATAGGAATGACGTGTTGACAGTTTTCTGCTTCTGTAATTGACGCAGACAGCATACTCATCGATTTCTCTCTCTCTCTCTCTCTCTCTCTCTCTCTCTCTCTCTCTCTCCTCTCTGTTTCTCAGCTCGAGTTCTTGTCAGCTACAGTGCTACAAGTTTCCTTCTTCTCCTTCTTCTTCTCCTGCTTCTTCTTCTTCTTCTCTTCCACCCCAAGTCTAGCTCGGCAGCAGACAACACCGTTGCACTCTGTACACTATTGATTAGGGCCTGCATTACCAAGCCCCCGTTCATCACTGAGATCGCCAGCGAGCTGCTTGCTTGCTTGCTGCTTTTTTTTTCTTTTTTTTTTTTTTTACCCTCTCCCCGCCACCACCACCACCACCATTATCATTATCGTCATCATAGTCGTTTGCCTGCTTGCTGCCTTTTACCCCCCCCCCCCTTGCCTCTACCACCACCACCATTATCATTATCATCATCGTCGTCGTCTCTTTCGTTGTTATCGTCCTCTTGTCTTCCTTCTTCGGATCCCTGATGAGACCACCACTGCCACGACAGTTGACTGACTTCATAGCTAGGCTGTTGTGTTCTGTGTGTGTGTGTGTGTGTGTGTGTGTGTCTGTGTGTATGTGGGGTTGTGTGGATATGGGTGTGGACGTTATTAAGTGCTTGTGTGTTCATGGGTGTGTGTGTGTGTGTGTGTGTGTGTGTGTGTGACTGTGTGTGTGTGTGTCTGTGTGTATGTGGTGTTGTGTGGATATGGGTGTGGACGTTTGTAACTGTTTGTGTGTTCATGTGTGTGTGTGAGAGAGAGAGAGAGAGAGAGAGAATATGTATGTGTGTGTGAGTCTGTGTGTGTGTGTGTGAGTGTGTGTGTGTGTGTGTGCGCGCGCGCGCGTCTGTCTGTGTGTGGATGTGGGTGTGGATCCGTGTGTTCTCCCAGGAGGAGATGAAGGCAGCAGCCCGAGTTGCGTTGCGGCAGTGCCTTGCATAATCCTCCGAGGGGAGTAAGGGGCTGGGTTGTGGGAATGTGGGAGACGTGGAGGGGTCGGGGGCTGGGGTGGGAGGGGAAGAAAGGAGTGGAGAGAGAACTTGGGATGGGGAGAAAAGGAGGGGGCAGGGTGGGGGCGGGGGTAAGAGAGGGAAGGAGGAGAGGAAGGGGTTGACGGGGAGGGTGAGAGGCCAGGGGGGGCACAGGGGGCCGTATCAGAGTCCTTCCTGGTGGAAAGGGAATCAATAATACAGCAGTCTGTCAGAATTCATCCCCTTGCCTCGCACTATGGGTAGTAGTCTGTCTGTCTGTCTGTTTGTCTGTCTGTCTGTCTGTCTTCTTCTTCTTCTTCTTCTTCTCCTTCTGTCTTCTTCTTCTTCTCTCTTTCTTTTTTCTCCCTCTCCCCCTCCCCCTCT
This sequence comes from Babylonia areolata, assembly GCF_041734735.1. Classification (NCBI taxonomy): domain Eukaryota; kingdom Metazoa; phylum Mollusca; class Gastropoda; order Neogastropoda; family Buccinidae; genus Babylonia; species Babylonia areolata. The sequence goes on along the minus strand of NC_134878.1, from coordinate 8,581,664 downwards.
CTTCTTCTTGGCCCTCCCATTCTCTCTCTTCGTCCTCCCCCCCTCTCTCTTTTTCTCTCCGTACTCCCCTCCCTGTCTCTCTCTTTCTCTCCATACTACCCTCGCTCTCTCTCTCTCTTTCCCCCTCTCTCTCTCCGTTCTCCCCTCCCTCTCTCTCTTTCCGCCTCTCTCTCTCCCCCGTACTCCCCCCTCTCTCTCTCTTTCCCCCCCTCTGTCTCCGTTCTCCCCTCCCTCTCTCTCTTTCCGCCTCTCTCTCTCCCCGTACTCCCCCCTCTCTCTCTCTTTCCCCCCCTCTGTCTCCGTTCTCCCCTCCCTCTCTCTCTTTCCGCCTCTCTCTCTCCCCGTACTCCCCCCTCTCTCTCTCTTTCCCCCCCCTCTGTCTCCGTTCTCCCCTCCCTCTCTCTCTTTCCCCCCTCTCTCTCCGTTCTCCCCTCCCTCTCTCTCTTTCCCCCCTCTCTCTCTCCGTACTCCCCCCTCTCTCTCTCTCCCCCCCTCTCTCTCCGTTCTCCCCTCCCTCTCTCTCTTCCCCCCCTCTCTCTCCGTTCTCCCCTCCCTCTCTCTCTTTCCCCCTCTCTCTCTCTGTTCTCCCCTCCCTCTCTCTCTTTCCCCCTCTCTCTCTCTGTTCTCCCCTCCCTCTCTCTCTTTCCCCCTCTCTCTCTCTGTTCTCCCTCCCTCTCTCTCTTTCCCCCTCTCTCTGTTCTCCCCTCCCTCTCTCTTTCCCTCTCTCTCTGTTCTCCCCTCCCTCTCTCTCTTTCCCCCTCTCTCCGTTCTCCCCTCCCTCTCTCTCTTTCCCCCTCTCTCTCTCCGTTCTCCCCTCCCTCTCTCTCTTTCCCCCTCTCTCTCTCCGTTCTCCCCTCCCTCTCTCTCTTTCCCCCCCTCTCTCTCTGTTCTCCCCTCCCTCTCTCTCTTTCCCCCCCTCTCTCTCCGTACTCCCCTCCCTCTCTCCGTACTCCCCTCTCTCTCTCTCTTTCCCCCCCTCTCTCTCCGTTCTCCCCTCCCTCTCTCTCTTTCCCCCTCTCTCTCTCTGTACTCCCCTCTCTCTCTCTCTCTCCGTTCTCCCCTCCCTCTCTCTCTTTCCCCCTCTCTCTCTCCGTTCTCCCCTCCCTCTCTCTCTTCCCCCCCCTCTCTCTCTGTTCTCCCCTCCCTCTCTCTCTTTCCCCCCCTCTCTCTCCGTACTCCCCTCCCTCTCTCCGTACTCCCCTCTCTCTTTCTCTTTCCCCCTCTCTCTCCGTTCTCCCCTCCCTCTCTCTCTTTCCCCCCCTCTCTCTCTGTACTCCCCTCTCTCTCTCTCTCTCCGTTCTCCCCTCCCTCTCTCTCTCTTGAAGAATTTGATGAACAGAGTGTGTGAAAGTAACTGTCAGCAGCAGTAA
>NC_134878.1:8552794-8567794 GCF_041734735.1 Babylonia areolata | reverse complement strand
TAACGAGGCGGCGCTGCGGACTACAGTTAACTCCCTTCTCCGAGTTTGTCCCCCAGCGGGACTGAATGATTGAATAAACCGAAAGTACGTCGACACTGTGACGGATGAATAGTTTAAAAGATATTGATACATAAATGATAGATAGATAAATAAATAAATAATTAGATATATCGATAAATGAATAAATAAATGATTAAATAAATAAATAATATTGAACGGAATAGATGAAGTCTGCGTCATAATACTCACGTCTTTTATAGTTCACCGTGTAGTCCTCTGTATTGTTAGAACACTGACTGAGTCAGTTTAAAGTGAATAAAACATAGAGCAGTCTCCGTTGAACATTGAGAACAGGATACACTGCACAGGACGCAGAACGAAGGAGACACTATAATGATAATAATAATAATAATAATAATATTTATGCAGCGCTGAATCTTGTGCAGAGACAAATCTAAGCGCTTTCACACCAGTCATTCACACGCATGCATAACTCTAAAACTGAAAAAAAGACAAGGAAGAGGCGATGAGGGGTGGGGGGGGGGGGGAGGCTATTTTGTAAAGAGGTGGGTTTTAAGGCCAGACTTGAAAGGGCTGAGTGCGGAGAACTGACGAAGCGAAAGAGGAAGTTCATTCCAAATGCAAGGTCCAGAGACAGAGAAAGATCGGCGTCCAACAGTGGAGTGTTTGAATCTGACATAGCACATAGGGTATATCATTATGTGGGGGAAAAAAAGAAGATATAGAACATATAGGAGACGATGTGCATTAGATAAGACAAAGAATATAGGAGACAGTGTACTGTGAGCAAGACACAGCAAACACGACACTGATGGAAAGTCGAGATATAAAGTGAATAAAACATGGAGGGCATATCAAAGGGCGTAACGTGAATAAGACATCAGAAGAGGAAATATATATATATATATATATATATATATATATATATATATATATATATATATATATAAAGAGTATAATGTGAATAAGTCATGGGAGACAACAGAGAGTGATTTTAAAGTGAATAATAAGAAATATTTAAAAAAAATGGTATAAAGTCAATAAGGCATTTTATGTTTCAGAGAGCATCACTAGAGTGTACAGAAGTCCGCTCATTGATGAAGCGGGAAGGATACTGTGAGAGCGAGTGGGGAGTGTGGGGGGGCGGGGCGGGGGGGGGGGGGGGGAGAGGGAAGAGGGAGGTGATAATCTGTGTTTATTCTTTCCATGGGAAGACGGGAAATGTGGGATATGTATTTTTCCTCTGTGTGTGAGTGTGTGTGTGTGTGTGTGTTTGTTTTGTTTTGTTTTTGTTTGTGTGTGTGTGTGTGTGTGTGTGTTTGTTTGTTTGTTTGTTTTGGGTTGTTTTGTTTGTGTGTGTGTGTGTGTTTGTGGTTTATTTTTGGTTGTGTGTGTGTGTGTGTGTGTGTGTGTGTGTGTGTGTGTGTTCTTTATTTAATTTAACGAATTTCACTTTGAGTGATAATTATTAGACGTGTCATATATATGTGTGTGTGTGTTTGTGTGTGTGTGTGTGTGTGTGTGTGTGTGTGTGTGTGTGTTTTGTTGTTGTTGTTGTTGTTTTAACTATCTCATCATCTTTCCAGTTCTGTCCGGTGTGAGAAAACTTAAGAGGGTGGAAGTAACCGGTGCCCTTTCACCGATTACACCACAGTCTCGCAGCTCGCCCCGTCCCAGCTAGATCGATAGCTGGTGCTAATTCAGTTTATACAGGCACACCATTTTCCCTTTACAAAAGGAACATTTGAGTTTGATCGATCCCTCTGTGTGTGTGTGTGTGTGTACGTGTGTTTGTGTGTGTGTGTGTGTGTGTGTGTGTGTGTCTTTGTGTCTGTAACTATATATGCTAGCGTGTACCCTTATGTTTGTATGTATGGTATGCATGCACGTAGGTATGTACGTATGTATATTGTGTTGTGTTATTGTAATGATGTGTGTTTGTGTAGGTGCGTGCGAGAGAGAGAGAGAGAGTATCTGTAAGTGTGTGTGTACATGAGAAAGGTAGGAAAAGTATGTTGCGGCAACGTGTGTCTGTATGACGGTGCGTGAGTATATATGGATGTGTGTGTGTGTGTGTGTTTGTGTGCGTGCGTGCATGCTTGTGTGTGTGTGTGCTTGTGTGTGTGTGTGAAAGCAGGCAGCTAATGGACTCAATTAGGTAATTAGGTAATTGGTCCCATCGATTTTGGGGGGAATTAAAGCAAGAGTTTTTTTTGTTGTTGTTTGTTTGTTTTTAAAGAAGCAGGAAACTGCATTCCTTCTCTGTCTCTCGGCCTCCCTCCCCTCTCCCCCACCTCCCGCAACCTCTCTCTCTCTCTCTGTCTGTCTGTCTGTCTCTGTCTGTCTCTCTCTCTCTCTCTCTCTCTCTCTCTCCTATCTCTCTCTCTCCTTCCATTAGACCCTCCTTCCCTCTCTTTTCTCTCTCTCACGTAGTACACATACGGACGCACGCTCGCACGCACACATACACACAATCAGAAAGAAGGAGGGAGTGTGCGTGTGTGTGTGTGTGTGTGTGTGTGTGTGTGTGTGTCTGTCAGTGTGTGCACCTTTTTTTACAGCGGAAATATCAAGAGCGGTAACTCGCTCCATCGGCCGTTAGGTTGCGCTGTTGATGACGTCAGCGATTCATCACAGTCACCAATGGTGGAGGAGAGGAGAAATAGAGGCCGAGATAAGAAAGTGGGAAAAGAAAAGTAAAAGATGTCTTTGAAGTGGAAAATTTGGCCTTGTTCCGTTGAGAGAGGGACACAGTGTGGGGGGGAGGGAGGGTGTGGAGGCTCTGTGGTTGGGGGGGGGGGGGGGGGGAGGGTGAGTGGGGACGGGGAAGGGGAGGGGACTGTGGTGGTGTGTGTCCATCGAGATCGATGATGACCATCGTTGTCATCCAGCTGGGGGATGGGGGGAGGGTGGTGGGGGGGGGGGATGCTCATGAATCTATCTGTGAGTGCGCAGATGGCTGAATAGTCCAATCTGCGCACGAAATGTTCGCTGACAGTTGGGGCAGACAAGAACAGGCATATCATTGTCAGGGAGCTTGTTTGCCCGTGACTTTCTGGCCTGCCTCTTCTGAACAGCTGCAGCAGTCCTGTTGGCCTCGCACAACTTGGCACCTTTGTGCACAGCAGTGCGCCATTTGTCACGGTCCGCTGCAGATTCCTCCCAGGAGTCAGGGTTAATATCAAACGCTTTCAGAGAGACTTTCAGAGTATCTCTGAAGCGCTTCTTCTGACCTCCGTGTGATCTCTTCCCTTGTTGCAGCTCGCCATAGAAGAGCCTTTTGGGCAGCCGATGGTCTGGCATGCGCGCCACGTGTCCAGCCCAGCGAAGCTGGGACTGCATCAGGATGGTGAAGATGCTGGGAAGGGTGGCTTTTGCAAGCACCTCCGTGTCTGGGGTCCTGTCTTGCCACTTGATGTTCAGTAGCTTCCTTAGGCATGTTGTGTGGAAGTGGTTCAGCTTCTTGGCATGTCGTTGGTACACTGTCCAAGTTTCGCAGGCGTACAGTAGTGTGGGGAGAACTACTGCTCTGTACACCTTTAGTTTGGTCTCAAGACCAATGCCTCTTCTGTTCCAGACATTTGCATAGAGTCTACCAAAAGTTGCGCTTGCTCTTGCAATCCTGACGTTCACTTCATCGTCAATGGTCGCATTTTGTGACAATGTGCTGCCAAGGTATGTGAACCGCTCCACCACACTGAGTCTCTGACCGTTGACTGTGATGTTGGGCTCAACGTAGGGTTTCCCTGGGGCTGGCTGATGGAGAACTTCAGTTTTCCTCGTGCTGATGGTAAGGCCGAAGTTCCTGCTGGCAGTGGCAAATTTGTCCACGCTGGGAAGGGGAGGGGACTAGGTGTGTAGGGTCTGTTGAATTTGATTGTATTTCTCTTTTTTGTCACAACAGATTTCTCTGTGTGAAATTCGGGCTGCTCTCTCCCGAGGGAGAGCGCGTCGCTACACTACAATGCCACCCGTGGTTTTTTTGTTGTTGTTTTTTTTCCCCTGAGTGTAGTTTTATTTGTTTTTCCTATGGAAGTGGGTCGGACATCTTGGAGAGATCTTTGTTAGTGTGTGAGTGGTATCATCGTAGGGATAGCGAGAAGTGATGATGAGGTGGAGGGGATGTTGATGGTTATGGGCATGGGGGTTTCTTGTGTGTGTGTGTGTGTGATTGTGTGTGTGTGTGTGTGTGTGTGTGTGTGTGTGTGACTGCCTGTCTGTCTGTCTGTCTGTCTGTCTCTCTCTCTCTCCCTCTCTTTCCCTCTCTCTCTGTAATGCAATCAAAAAACAGTGACGCTGACAAAGAGTTTTTATTGTTGATGTTGCTATCAGAAAGTTTTTGATGGTTCCGCATATAGGCAGCGACACAAGATGATCATTGTGCATGCAGATCAGTTTCGATCGTGGTTGTTTGTTTGTTTGTTTGTTTCTTTGTTTTTCTTCATTCTCTGTTTTTATGTTGCATTTTTTTCAAATAAAGGAAAGTGCAATGGCAGCCATCATGTTTCCGTGGCCAGTCTGAACGAAGCCCAATTAGAGAAACGAGTTATTGTCTCCGGCGTTTTTTATGTAATCACTCTTGTGTTGGCTTTATCGATCTGGGTCAAAGAACAGTAAAAGTACAACGTGTATGGAACTTTACATATGTACATAGCAACGCTCGCTTTGTGGATCGTAGTGCGGGCACACACGCACACGCACGCACGCACGCACGCACGCACGCACACACACACACACACACACACACACACACACACACACACACACACACACACACACACACACACACACACACTGTCACACAAGCTAAGCGGACACAAGCACAAACACAGAGAGAAAAAAGTTGACTACACGAGAGAGAGAGAGAGAGAGAGAGAGAGAGAGAGAGAGAGAGAGAGGCTGACCACACGACACAAACCAAGTAAGCACGCACGAAAGCACACACACACACACACACACACACACACACACACACGCACGCACGCACGCACGCACGCACACACGCAATAGTACGCACACACACACACACAAAAACACACACACACGCAATAGTGCTCACACACACACACACACACACACACACACACACACACACACACACACACACACACACACACACACACACAGCTGTACTGATCCAGCGTGTTTCGTACTTCCCACCAACTCCATCTTGTACGAAGCATCAGTCATAACCACCTCTGCACACGACTTAACTCCCAACACACAAAAAACATTCGTTGGGGGTTTTTACGACCTATTGGCAAAAGTCCTCAAGGTGGATAGTTCAAGGTTTGTATGTGGCTTCAGTGACTGTTGTGTTGTTCGGGGGGAGGAGGGGAGGGTGTGTGTGTGTGTGGGGGGGGGGGGGGGTCGGGGGGGACGCGTTAGGGGGATGTGGGTTGTGTGTGTGTGGCTGATTTTCCCCAAACATTGAGTTGGGTTTATCCAATTGTTGGCGAACAGCCCTGAAGGTCAAGTCGTGGGAACCCCCCCCCCCCTCCCCCAACACCCCCACCCCGACCCCATCCAGTTCCACACCCACGCCTTCATATCTCGAGCAATAGATACAGTGTGGAAAAGTCCTTGCCTTGACGACAATGGGGTACCATAAGAGTGAGTGACAGTGTGCGCCCTGACGCACCGTTATTTCAAGCATCGCAGTATTAAGCCAGACAGTTATGTAGTGTTAATGGTCCTGACCCGCATCATCATAGGTGAAGAGCACAGTCAAAAGTGGATTACTTGCAGCGTTGACTAGTTTGTACGAGTCTTGCAGTGAGGCTTAATAGTACTGGGTTGTAGAATTCAGTACACGGTCCACCCCCAGTCAGAACGCAAGGGTTTGTTTCAACAATCGATTAATACTCCCACCTTCTACAAAACTCCGCGATATAGGCCTTGAAGAACTTGACCCTAAAAGCTTTTTAACATTTTTTCCCCAATAGGTTGTTCAACTGACGGGCGCAATAGCCGAGTGGTTAAAGCGTTGGACTGTCAATCTGAGGGTCCCGGGTTCGAATCACGGTGACGGCGCCTGGTGGGTAAAGGGTGGAGATTTTTACGATCTCCCAGGTCAACATATGTGCCGATCTGCTAGTGCCTGAACCCCTTTCGTGTGTATATGCAAGCAGAAGATCAAATACGCACGTTAAAGATCCTGTAATCCATGTCAGCGTTCGGTGGGTTGTGGAAACAAGAACATACCCAGCATGCACACCCCCGAAAACGGAGTATGGCTGCCTACATGGCGGGGTAAAAACGGTCATACACGTAAAAGCCCACTCGTGTGCATACGAGTGAACGCAGAAGAAGAAGAAGAAGAAGTTCAACACAGTTCTTCGGCTCTGCAAAATTCCGTGTTAAAATTTCCTCTTTTCTAACGCTTTTCTTGTTTTTCTGTCGTCGATTCATCTCTCGGTATCTGCTGGTCCATTCATACACTTCATTGGATTCGGCTTTTTTTCTGTAATATCTTGTATACGTGTAATTTTTTTTTTTCGGGTTCGTTGTATTATTATAGTTTATAATTTGGGCGTTTTTATTTTACTTTTGAAGTGACTGGCACATATGATTTGTCCACTGGGCATTTTGTGGCTTCTCTTGTCACTTTATTATTATGTATAGTTTGTATACACATTCAAATGCATATATAGTTATACCTATATTAGAAAGTGATCACATACTCACATGGTATATATACATAAGTTATCGTAAATCATTCAGAACAACAAGCGGTGTGTCTCAGTCGATATTTCGGTGCTTATTATTTGTTTTTGTTTTTTACCACCTTTCTCTCGAGTGTATACTGATACATCTCTTTCCTTGGCATTACATCTTTACAGGTACACTCGTGATAGATCTGACGTTTTTTTCTTCCCATGCAAGTCTTGTAGTTATGCGCTCTCCCGTGAAGAGAGAGAGAGACAGAGAGAGAGAGAGAGAAGAGCCTGCACTGTGCAGCCTGCATGATTTAAATCTTCTTTCAGTTCTTTAACATGTTGTGAAAAATTAGGCCTACATGCTAGTTTTAACTGGTCCTTAAATTTTGTCTGTAAACGTTTGGGTCACACCACACCACACCACAACACCACACCACACCACACCTCAACACCACACCACAACACCACACCACACCACACCACACCACACCTCAACACCACACCACAACACCACACCACACCACACCACACCACACCTCAACACCACACCACACCACACCACACCTCACCACACAAACTGTTCACTCTGTGCTTTGGATGTTTGGTTGTCCCCGCCCCTTGGTCTGTCAATCAATCGCTAACGATGACATCCTTGTACGGACAATGCCGTGGCCTTTCTAACTGCGGAACGATTGCTGGCTACGTCTGGCTTTTGCTTTCACAGCCAGTATTGTCACCACTAAAGGTTGATTTCCAGTGATATGTCCAGATACACTTCTTCTTCTTCTTCTGCGTTCGTGGGCTGCAACTCCCGCGTTCACTCGTACGTACACGAGTGGGCTTTTACGCGTATGACCGTTTTTACCCCGCCATCTAGGCAGCCATGCTCCGCTTTCGGGGCTGTGCATGCTGGGTATGTTCTTGTTTCCATAACCCACCGAACGCTGACATGGATTGCAGGTTCTTTAACGTGCGTATACACACGAAGGGGGTTCAAGCACAAAGCAGGACTGCACGTATATAATGTCGACCTGGGAGATCGGTAAAAAAAAAATCTCCACCCTTTACCCACCAGGCGCCGTCACTGAGATTCGAACCCGGGACCCTCAGATTGAAAGTCGAAGGCTTTATTAACCACTCGGCTATTGCGCCCTTCATCCTCTTTCATTGTTGGCACATAAAGTGTGTGTTTGTTGGGGGAGGGGTGGGGGGTGGGGGCTGATGCCGGGGGGGGGGGGGGGGGTATGATGGAAGGGTGGGTAGGTGAGGGAAAGAGGGTGGGAAGTGGCCGTGACACCTTGTCTTTATGTGGCATTGATCATAACGAAGGGGAGTTACATAGAGAGAGAGAGAGAGAGAGAGGGAGGGACAGGGGGGGTGGAGGTGGGCTGAGAGAAATGCGTGCGTGTGTGTGTGCTTGCGTGAGTGCGTGTGTGTGTGTGTGTGTGTGTGCGTGCGTGTGTACGTGCGTGCGTGCGTGTGTGTGTGCGTGTGTGTGTGTGTGTGTGTGTGTGTACAGCTACACAAGGAATATTATAATCACGATTCTAGAATCAGCGTCTCTTTATGACCATCATCCATTAGCGTAATGCGCAATAACAGGATGCAATGAATGGACACATAAACTGATGTAACACCGGCACTAACTTATGCTATAAAGGAAAGAAAGAGGAAGAGGAAGAAGAAAAGAAAGAAAAAAAAAAGAACAGATGCACGTATTTACTCGGTTTTTTGTTTGTTTTTTGTTTTCTTTTGCTTTGTTTGGGGTTGTTTTTTTTTACGAATGTATTTGTATTTGTATTTCTTTTTATCACAACAGATTTCTCTGTGTGAAATTCGGGCTGCTCTCCCCAGGGAGAGCGCGTCGCTACACTATAGCGCCACCCATTTTTTGGTATTTTTTCCTGCGTGCAGTTTTATTTGTTTTTCCTATCGCACTGGATTTTTCTACAGAATTTTGCAAGGAACAACCCTTTTGTTGCCGTGGGTTCTTTTACGTGCGCTAAGTGCATGCTAGCACACGGGACCTCGGTTTATCGTCTCATCCGAATGACTAGCGTCCAGACCAACCCTCAAGGTCTAGTGGAGGGGGAGAAAATATCGGCGGTTGAGCCGTGATTCGAACCAGCGCGCTCAGATTCTCTCGCTTCCTAGGCGGACTCGTTACCTCTAGGCCATCACTCCACGATATATACAGAATATAAAGAAGCGACACGAAAGGAAGGAATGTAATAAATGAAGAAATAAACTGATACAATGCCTGTGCTAAAGGCCACGCAGCGAGAAGGGGGGTGGAGGGGCGGACTGGGGGAGATAGAAAGAGAAAGAAAGACGATGACTTTTCGGATAGAGAGAAAGGTTAAAAAGAAAGAGGAAACAAGAAAATAATCTCCATCTCTCTCTCTCTCTCTCTCTCTCTCTCTCTCTCTCTCTCTCTCTCTCTCTCTCTCTCTCTCTCTCTCTCAGTGTGGATTGGGTCCAAATTGTTTTCGATTTGGAGACCTTTGTCTTTTTTCTTCTTTTTTTCTTCTGTTTTTTGTCTACAGAGATCTAGAGTAACTATTTATGGCGAGTAGTTCTGACATGAAGTAACGTCTGTCGAATACATGCACTTACTTTGAAACTGCCTTCATCATTTTGCTTTCAGTTTAATCAAAGTGTCCAGCACCCCATCCCACTCCTTCACCCCCAGCCCTCAGCAAGAATGATGATGATGATGATGATGATGATGATAATAATAATGTACATTCATACAGCGCCCTTTCTCTGTAAAAGCTCAGGGCGCTTGACATGAAGAAAAATATGACACTACATAAAACATTCATGACCACTCTTTCTCAAAAAAAAAACCTCCCCTCCCATACACACACTCTCTCCCTTTCCTACTCTACTACATACATCCAAAGTGAGCTGGCATGGGTGGTGTTGGAGAACAAGGAAGCTGAGAGTGCTAATAGATAGGTTTTAAAAAGATGAGTTTTTAGTGAAAGCGGAAATAGAAACAGATGCACGGATATGATGAAAAAGGTTGTTCCAGATGTGAGGAGCAGCAAAGAAGAAAGAGCGTTCACCATGGGTTCTTGTATTTACGACACGAGGAAGTTAAATGTCATACTGTATGCGAGTGAAGTATCGATCTTCTTCTGACATTAGGTGACCAGCGGATTCTGGAACTTTTTTTAATGTATTTTTTAAAAATCAAAGTAGGCTACCAGTTAACGTAACTGAACCAGCAACGAGATATATAAGTTCCAGACAGTCTTTCTGTTTCGAAACAAACAGTATTATTTCAGATCGCTAACAAAGGTTTATGAGATGTGCGTCTGTGTGTGTGTGTGTGTGTGTGTGTGTGTGTGTGTGTGTGAATTTGATAGAATATTGAATCATGACTCCGTGTGTGTGTGTGTGTGTGTGTGTGTGTGTGTGTGTGTGTGTGTGTGTGTGTGTGTGTGTGTGTGAATTTGATAGAATATTGAATCATGACTCCGTGTGTGTGTGTGTGTGCGTGCGTACGTCGTGTGAGTGTTTTAGTGTGTGCTTTGTGTCTGACTGACGGGTTGGTGTAAAACACTTCGAGAGGTTTGATAATGATGCATAACTATATCATCATCATCGTCGTCGTAGTCATCATCATCATCACCATCAGCAGGAGGAGGAGTTAGTAGTAGTGTTGTTGTTGGAGACACAGGAACATGGTCAGCGTGACACAAAGATATGTAGATATGTGTAGAGAGAGATCGTTGTATATTATGACCTTGTCCATGTAGATATGTGTAGAGAGATATCGTTGTATATTGTGACCTTGTCCATGTAGATATGTGTAGATAGATATCGTTGTATATTATGACCTTGTCCCAACAGGAAATAAGAGACCCTTTTCATCCGCACAGCTGACGGTGTGTATGCTCCTTGACTCCAGTGTCCTATGGTGTACTGCTCGCTACAAAAGCTGGAAAGGAAAAGAATCCCACCTGGCCAAAAGCTTAAGTGTTGATCAACTTTTTTTTTTAAAATCATACACGCTACATTTTTTGTATGTATCCAATTGAAAGATGTTTATCTGTGCGATATATGATCATGGCAAACTGACAGCGCCTCTCGCTTAAGGGCATGAGTCAGAAATCTTTCTTTCTTTTCTTCTTCTTTTTTATTCTTTTTTTTTTTATTGCATCAAGCATTTTCCCTTGACTTCTTGTGAAAGTCCGCCCGTCCCCCCTCCCCCTCCCCCCCAAAAAAAAAACAAAACAAAAAAACAACAACAACAAACAAACAACAACAAAAACAACAACAAAAAACAACAATAAAATATTTTTAAAAACCGACAAATAAAAGTTATATAACTCCACTGACAAATGTGTTAACGCAGATTGAAATCCAGCTTTCGTTGTCGACGTATTCTTTTATCCTATGAACAAAATAATGTAACTCATATTCATATCCAGATTGATGTTGTCAGCGTATACTTTTTGATTGTTTTTTGTGAACAGAATATTTCGCGCGAATTCACATTCGAATTTAGGTTTTCACGGTAGACTCAAGTTTGTTTGTTTTTTGTTGTTTTGGTTGTTTATGTTTTGTTTTGTTGTTGTTGTTTTTTGTTGGTTTTGTTTTGTCGTTTTTGTTGTTGTTGTTTTTTTATGTAGGGGTTGTGTGGGGAGGGTATGTTCACCTTTTGGAGCTAGCGGTACGCCATAGCTTCTTACGGGTCCGCTGTCTTAGAGGACAGAAGCGCTGGCATCGATTTTACAATTAGAGATGGAGGCGGAGAGGTCCCTGTGGCCTCTGGCCCCCTGTAGCGGCGCCAGCACGCAAACCCTCTGGCCCAGCGGGTAAGCCGTTCTGAGAACGGCCAGAGAGGAGGAGGGGGGAGGGGTGTGGGGGGCATAGGGGGTGGGGTGGGGTGGGGAGGGAATAACGTCTGCTGGTAAACTGAAGGACTGACTGTCAGCCAGCAACGAATCATCCATCTTTTTTTTCTTTCTTTTTTTTTTTTTTTTTTTTTTTGAAAGACTTGACTGCCGGGTTCTGCTGAACAGGTGAAGTGTCGATGACTTCATCATAGTGGTGCTTTTTTTTTTCCCCCGGGAGGGAGAGGGGGGAGAGTGGGGGGGAGGGGTTATGGTGTTAGGTTCAGGGAAATACTATATGCGGGTTTGTTTTTTTATTTAATTGATAATTTAAAAATAAAAATATGAGGAAAACGAATAAGCAATAGTTCTGATTGTATGGTGTTGTGTTACTTTACCTTTCCATAACGTCACTGTCTGTCTTGGTTTAAACAAAACTTTATTCAGTAAACATGTCACACATGTACAGACAGACAGCGGAGCAACAAGCTAACAGCTGATATCGTGCTCAGGATTGTGATTAAATACATTTGTTTCGTTTGACAGCTGGTGGACGCTACACAATTGCAATTATATTGAAATACACATTTTCCAACTGCATATAAATAACAGTCATTGCAGACATACATCGTTTCCCTTTTTTTCTTTTTTTTTCTTTTTTTTTTTAGCAGCCGTGGAGATGTCTGTCTTCGACCTGAGAGACATAGTTTATCTGTTTAACCTGTTGACTGCTGCTTTTCAAGAATTCTCGTCGGTGAAGGGCTGTCACCTTACTGAGATAAGATTGAATTTTACGTCCGAAAACGGACTACGGCTGCCTATATGGCGAAGTAAAAACGGTCATGCACGCACACTAACCGTACAAGCCCACTCGTGCACACGAATGAACGTGAGAGTGGCAGTCCATGAACGACGAATATGACTGCCTAATTGGCGAGGTAAAAACGGCCATGCATGTAAAAGATCGCTCGCACATTGTACACAAGGGAACGTGGGAGTTGCAGTCCACCAGCGAAGAAGAAGAGGAGGAAGAGGAATACTGGATTTACAAGTCACGTTGTCAGCCGCCATTCAGTTACATTTCTTCTTTTCTGGCAATGCAGAAGATCAAATACGCACGTTAAAGATCCTGTAATCTATGTCGACGTTCCACGGGTTATGGAAACAAAGAACATACCCAGCATGCACACACCCGGAAACGGAGTATGGCTGCCTACATGGTGGGGTAAATAAACAAAACAGTCATACACGTAAAATGTTACATGTGCATCTGAGTGTGTACGTGTGCGTGCATGAAATCTGATTGAATGACACAGGAAATGAATTATATGCGCCCAATGACAACCTTCAGTCGGCTATACCCAGGTAGGCAGCCTGTTGTGCAAATGACCCCTAGGCCCTTGTTTGTAAAGCGCTTAGAGCTTGGTCTCCGACCGAGGACAGGCGTTATATAAGTATTCATATCAAAATATCAAGGCATCACTAATGTTCAGCAAAACCAGTTGCACCGCTTGAAAAGTATATCCTGTACACCAGTTGCACTTAAGACTCATGACAGACCGACGTCGCTATGCCAAAGTTCAGCTGTCGGTCAAGGGTTGAAAAGTTGTTCGTTTGGACTTTCTTCTTCTTCTGCGTTCACTCGTATGCACACGAGTGGGCTTTTACGTGTATGACCGTTTTTACCCCGCCATGTAGGCAGCCATACTCCGTTTTCGGGGGTGTGCATGCTGGGTATGTTCTTGTTTCCATAACCCACCGAACGCTGACATGGATTACAGGATCTTTAACGTGCGTATTTGATCTTCTGCTTGCATATACACACGAAGGGGGTTCAGGCACTAAGCAGGTCTGCACATATGTTGACCTGGGAGATCGTAAAAATCTCCACCCTTTACCCACCAGGCGCCGTCAACGTGATTCGAACCCGGGACCCTCAGATTGACAGTCCAACGCTTTAACCACTCGGCTATTGCGCCCGTATTTTGGACTTTAAATCAGTTGGTTTTGTTCCTATGAATCAGTCTGAGAGCGATAGCAGAGCTGTCAAAGATTTTATTTTTTTCAGTCCAACTTTGCCCTGAAGTAACTGAGCATTCACGTGTATGTGCACGCATACATGTTTACACTGTCCTGTAAGAGTGTGTGCGGGTACGCGCGTATGCATAAGCGCATACAGTTTTTTGTTGTTGGGTTTTTTTTTTACTTTTCTTTTCTTCCTGCATCCCCCCAAATTACTGAGGAGAATATCTTGTTCACCTCTCTTTCTCTCTTTGTCTCTCTTTCTGTATCTCTGTCTCTGTCTTTCTCTCTGTGTTTGTCTCTGTCTCTGTCTCTCTCTGTCTCTCTCTGTCTGCCTGTCTCTCTCTCTCTCTCTCTCTTTCTCTTCGGTCATGTCTCTGTATGTGCATATGTGTGTGTGTGTGTGTGTGTGTGTGTGTGTGCTAAGTGGAGAGAGTGTGTGCATGTGTATGGATATGAATGTGTGAATGCGTTCGTTTTCTTACTTTTTACGATGTTAAGGATGGTGACGGTGATTATTATTCGTAGTAGTAGCAGTGTTAACAAACTTATTATTGTTGTGTCGTTATCGTTAATGTTGTTACTGTTAATTATTGTCACAAGGACAGGTTGGAAGACTGGGCCTAAAATCTTTATCCTTGAGTAATAAAGTTTTTGAATCTCTCTCTCTCTCTCTCTCTTTCTCCCTGTCTCTCTCTCTCTCTCTCTCTCTCTCCCTGTCTCCCTCCCTCTCTCCCTCCTTCCCTCTCTCCCTCTCTCCCCCCTCTCTCTCTCCCTCTCTCTCCCTCTCTCCTTCCCTCTCTCCCTCTTTCTCTCTCTCCCTCTCTCTCTCTCCTCTCTCTCCCTCTCTCTCTCTCCCTCCCTCTCTCCCTCCCTCTCCCTTTCTCTCTCTCTCCCTCTCTCTCTCTCTCTCTCCCTCTCTCTCTCCGTTTCTCTCAATATCTCCTCAGTCATTTCCCATTCTTTCCTTCCTCTTCCAACATCTCTTCTCTCCTTCGCTCTTTGTTTGAGGTTATCCTTTGACCAATACAGAACAGATCAATACTGTTTATATCGCTGATCCAGCTGATTGTACTGGTAAGGAAGCCTTTGACTTTGGTGAGTTTTGGAACGATTAAAACAATATTTTGACGAATGGCCCCGGTTTCCCTCTGTAATCTCTCTCTCTCTCTCTCTCTCTCTCTCTCCATTACATTACTCCTTAGGTGATGTTCACTTTCCAGTGTATTATTATTCTTGTTATTATGTTAGTATTAGTATTATCATTAATATTAATATTGTTGTTGTTGTCAGTGGTAGTTGCGGTAATAGTTTGTTTGGTTGTTTTTTTGGTTTTTTTTGTTGTTGTTTTTTGTTTGTTTGTTTTTTTTTTGGGGGGGGGGTTAGGGGTGGGGGGAACAGGGGGTGTTGTTGTTGTTGTTTTTCTTGTTTAGTTTAGTTTTGTCTTGCAC
>NC_134878.1:8532794-8540294 GCF_041734735.1 Babylonia areolata | reverse complement strand
ACTTCGTTCAAATAATTATTATGTTTCGGTTGCTATTCCTGCAATATAAGCTTTTATAAGGATCGATTTGGGACAGGGACTGTTAATCCGGAATAATGTTCCTAAATGTCGTGGTTTGTTTGAGCAGATCTCATTGATTGCATGCTAGAATGCTATACGTTTTCAGTTCTTGAACCTGCTGTTTGAAGAATTCATAATAGTTGTTTTTCTCATTCTGAAATAGTGTTTCTTAAAATGCATGTCATTGCATATCATTTTTATATCGCTTTATAAAACAGTCCTATGGATTATATTTCTTTCTTCTCTGTCTTCATCTTAATGTGTTTTACCTTTTTTTTTAAATCTTTGACTCACTTGTGTAAACAAAGTGAGTCTATGTTTTAACCCGGTGTTCGGTTGTCTGTGTGTGTGTCTCTGGGTGTGTCCGTGTGTCTGTGTGTCCGTGGTAAACTTTAACATTTTCTCTGCAAATACTTTGTCAGTTGACACCAAATTTGGCATAAAAATAGGAAAAATTCAGTTCTTTCCAGCCATCTTGTTTAAAACAATATTGTACCTCTAGGGTGGGCACAAAAAATATAAAAGAAGCCTAATTATATGCAAACTGCATTTACTGTTATATTTATATTTTTTGTATTCTCTAAACTTGGCACTTTGACCTCTTATTCTGACACAACAACAAGAGGAGTCATTATTATCATTTTTTTTGTTCAAACAGGAACTTCTTTTGCTAAGCATGGAATTTTTATTTATTTTGCAAACGTTTTTGGTGCAGCTAGTAAAAAAGGGAAATTACTCTGTAATTAATGCTAGGGGACTTAATTTATCACAAGTGAGTCTTGAAGGCCTTGCCTCTCTTGTTTTATTATGCTTTTGTGTTCTTCGGACTAGACTGTGGGATGTGAATGACGAGCGTGGATGCATAAATGATTTCCAATCGAATGAAAAAAATGTATTGTAGCCATTTTACTGTATTGTTTAAGGATGTGCAGTGAAGGTTGTTGCACGGGGACTGTGCTTAATTGTGAGAGGGACTAATCTCTTGTGCTTAATTTGTGAGAGGGACTAATCTCTTGTGCTTAATTTGTGAGAGGGACTAATCTCTTGTGCTTAATTGTGAGAGGGACTAATCTCTTGTGCTTAATTGTGAGAGGGACTAATCTCATGGTGGTATGTCGATGATTGCTGAAGCTGGACATTTTTGCTGTCTGAAAAAACATTCTTATGGGAGATTGCTCACAGGACTGTTTCTTGACATTTTCCTCATCGGAAATTATTTTGTAACTTTTTTCCCCCCAACCTGCAACATCCCTAGCTTCTAGAATGTTACTCGTTGTTTTGATTTTGTTTGCCGGGAGTTTGAAAAACGTATTGAAAAGGAGCGTTGGATGGTTATGAACGATGGTCTGGGAGCTGTTTCGTCCAACATATACATTAATGTCGTGTTTGTTTTAAGTAGATCTCTTTGATTGCTAGAATGCTGTGCGTTTTCATTGATGAGCATCTCTCTCTCTCTCTCTCTCTCTCTCTCTCTCTCTCTGTCTCTGTCTCTCTCTCCAACCCTCACTCTCTCTTCCTCTCTGTGTGTATCTCTTCTCTCGTCTCCCCTCTCTCTCCACTGTCTCAGACCCATTCACTATCTCTCTTTCCTCTCTCTCTCCCCTCTCTATCTTTCTATAACCCCTCTCCCTCTCTCACCCCCAGGCCACCCCCCCTCCCCCCGCCCCCCTCGCCCTCTCCCCGTCTCTCTCTCTCTCCCTTGACACAGGGAGCAGCATGGCACACAACACAACACAATGCCATGTCCGATGTCCGATGTCCGACGTCCTCCATCATCGGAACACAACCAGCAAGTTCAGTTCAGGTGGGCGTGGCGGGAGATGGGGGTGGGTGTGGGGGTAGGCTAGGAAGGAGGTGTGGGTCAGGGAACGGAGTTGTGGTGAGGGTGGTGGTGGAAGGGGCCGCCCGGGAAACATGCTGGACAATGGACATAACCACCACTATCATGGCGGCGCGGACAAGAGAGCCGTGTACCTCCCCGAAACAGACCCCCGCCCCCACACTCTCCTCCCCACCCACCCAGCCCCCTCTCTCTCTCTCTCTCTCTCACTCTCTCTCTCTCACACACACACACGCACGCACGCGCGCGCGCGCGCGCACACACACACACACACACACACACACACACACACACACACATCAAAGCTGCACGACGACAACAGTACAAGCCCCGTCCCGTTGTTGTTCAGTGGGGGCTCAACTCGGGGAGAAAGAGCGGATCGCCAGGCATGTCCTGTAGTACAGCCGCTTCCGATCGGTCCCGTACCGACCAGCCCGGCTGACCCGACCCTACCATTGCCGGTGTCACAGCTTTAAAATGCCCCCTCCCACCGCACACCTCCCCAGTCAAGATTTTGTCCCCAGGGGAGGAGGGAGGGGAGGGGAGGGGTACATGAAATAAACTTGATGTCTCGCCTTGCCTCGCCTTTACTTATCCACTCCTTTACAAAAGCTTTCGATCTCATCTTCCGTGAACTTGCTTTGTAAACAGCATTTTTGCTGCATGGCTTATTGGAAAATAGTATCAAATCGATATCTTCATTCCTTCAAAATTCGCCAGTATAACTATGTATCAATACATGTCTGTCAAACGCACGACCTGTCATATACGGCATCCCTCAAGGTTCTGTGCTTTGTCACTTCTTTTCTCGGTATGATTTATTAGAGATCCTCCATTGCACACAAGTGAAGCATGTGGTATTTTCTGTGATGATACAACTACACACCAGTCACACTCATGTTAATGGTGTGTCTCAAAAATGATTACAACCAGCCGTTGATAAACTAATGCCTTTTCATCAACAAACGTGTCACAATAATGTCTCTCGTTAAATGTGACAGTAAAGAGAAGTACGAGGGGAGAAAAAAAAAGTTCACTCTGTAATCAGTTATTGGCAATCCACAGGGCTACAGACTATCCATTTTTGACTGCACTGCTTTATCATATGTTCCCCAGATTTTTACACAACAACCAGGCAGATAATAGTCTGGGTGGAGAAGGATCTCTTCAGACTAGTCAACATCTCCCTAGAAGGTGGAGTACGGGGGTGGGATGGGTTGGGGTGGGGTGTGTGTGGAGGGAACGTAGTTCAGAGCCCCTAATAACGTCCGGGGGTATAGTCTGGTCTGGGCCTAGAGTGTTTAGGGGAAGGGTAGAAAGGAAAGGGACCAGTCTGGACCATGTTTGGAGTGTCCGGGAGGCAGTCTTGGGGAGGGAGAGGGGTGTGGAGGGAAGGAGGAGGGACGGACACTTTTTTATTTTATTCTTTTTTTTTCTTTTTGCGGCGACACCGGGAACGTTTCGGAAGCAGAAAAACAGGGGAGAGCGAGCAGTCGGCCAGCATTCCATCGGCCCCTGATCTGAGCCCTCAAAACAGGACACGTGCATGCAGCCCTGACCTGATTGTGTTCGTGCAGGGGGGCTGGGGGGTGTGGCGGGATTGTTTCTCCACTATTTTTACCCGCCACACTGCGGCACGCTGTCTCTGTCTGGCTGTTGTGTGCTGACGGTGATGTCTTTACCTTGCTGCCCCCTTAGCTTGAGAAGGCTGGAGGGGGAGGGGGTTCTGGGTGGGGGGGGGGGGGGGGGGGGGGACTGAGAAGAGAATTTGAGTGGTGGAGATAGCAAGGGGAGGAGGACTTCAATTGTTAACCCATTAAAAAAAAAAAAAAAAAAAGTTGCACTCTTTATTTCCCTCCTTTTTTTTTCTTTTTTTTTTTAAACTGTAGAAAACCATGAGTCAGTATATTCGTTTCTCTCCCTGAAATTTTTTTTATATGAGTGTGCCTTTTTTTTCTTTCTTTCTTTTTTCTTGTTTTTGTTCAGCTGTGTCTGTCGCGCTTTCTGTCAAAAACTCCACCACTTAGACCAGCCGTCCTGGCGAAGTGGTTAGTTCAGTGTGGTTGACTGACGACTCGGTGATGGAGGAGGCAGATTCGGCAGGTTCGAGCTCTGTATCAAGAGTCGGGATGTTTCGTATTGTGGTCGGGTACAACCTACAGTGGAGTGTGTTGTGGGCTTCAATTAAGTGGGAAGACTGGGACCAGGAGCCAGCTGCATTGCTCGGACGGAAGAGCCTAGTATGGTCGTAACCCGCTACTAACTCTGTGCAGTATGGAACTGACCAATGGTGTAGTTCGGTCAACATAGGCATTTAGTCACGTGTAACTGTCAAAAAGATCATCAGGGCTTGCCAAGACATTCCTGCAGGGCACAGTGCAAGGAGGGAGAAGGAGAGGCAGACAGAGGAAGAGATGGGAGGACAACATCCCAGAATGGACGGGCTTGAGGTTGAGCGATACAATCAGGAGGTCAGAAAACCGAGAGGATTGGAGGATGCTGGTTGCCAGATCACCTGTGACGCCCCAACGGTCCACAAGACTACGGGATAGGTGAAGGTGAAGGTGAACTGTCAAAAGGTTAGAGCCAAGCAACGCAGCTGGCAGCAGAAGAACTATCCTGATTCAAGCACCACCTCCTCACCCCTTTCACATGCCCACAGTTCATTTTTTTCCCCGAAGATGTTGAAACAGTAATAGGTTGTTTTCTCCTTTGTTAAAACCCTGATGAAAACATAACAGGCGATCATTTGACGTAATAAAGCAAGTTGGGTGGCTGGCAGGTAGTGTTGGTTTTTTGTTGTTGTTTTTTGCATTAAAAGTGCACATATATATGTTTATTTATCTATTTTGTTGTGCGAAATTTTATATATGAGTGTGTCTCTGTGTGTCTGGGTGTGTAGATATAGGGGGTGGGGCTCTTTGAATTAACTGGTCGCGGAGGCAATTGCATGTTTGCCACATTCCAGTCATACGGCCTCCGATGCTGAGTTATAAGTTTCTGCGGGTTTCATTTTATTTTTTCGTCTTTTTTTTAACCCTCTTTTTGTGTGTGTTGTTAAAAAAAACACACCACAAGAATGAAAAAAAAATGATTGAAAGATTTATTTTCTGGAGGTGGGCGGGGAGAGAGACTAGGAACATGATGGTATATACACATGCATACACATGCACACATATTCTACCCTCGTAGAATAAGACATAGCAAATACAAGAAAGCAAATAACATGAAATGCATGAAAACAAAGTACGAATGGGAGAGCTTTACAGGCAACCGTAAAACGCTCACAGCAACAGTATCAACAGATGACCAAGATAGCAAATGTAATGGCATACAGTTGAATAGGTAATGTTCTTTTTTTTCTGAGAGTGGTTCGGCAACGATGTTGTTTAATCGACTGTAGAAGTCAGGCATCTGCATAGCAGATGTGGTGTAGCGTATATGGATTTGTCTGAGCGCTGTGACGCCTCCTTGAGTAACCGAAGCGAAAGGGAAGTGAGTTCCACAGGGAGGCGTCTGATTAAGCTAAACTAGATATTAGCACATCAGTCCTTCGGATTTGGATGTGGACTTATTGGGTGTTTCTTTATGGGGTAATGTTTAGAAATGAAACCGTTTTTGCCTCCAGAAATGAATAAACACGTGTTACTAGTAAGTTTCAAATGTTAATATTTTGGGGGAAAAATTTATATATTTCAAACTGTTCTTTATTTAAGTTAGCTAGTTATGTGTGAAATAGTCCAGTTGGTTCTTTATTGTAGGTCCCCACATGAACCTCTTTTCAGATAATAATCTACATAAGTAGTGCATACAACATTTGATTATTGATTTTTTTTTTTTTTTTGGTCCTAATCCCGCTTCTCCCGTCACCCCTCTCACACACACCCTTCCAATATTGTGTTTTTTTCTTTATCACTGACACTCATGACCCTCTCCATTTTACATTTTGTACTCTATCTTTTCCACATTCTGTTTCTCTCTCTCTCTCTCTCTCTCTCTCTCTCTCTCTCTCTCTCTCTCTCTCTTCCTTTCTTAGTCCCCTCGCCCTCGCCCCCCTCCCCTCCTCCTCAACCGTCCCCCTTTTCATTCGAATATAAAGAAATGTTGATTTCTAATTAATAATAACAACCATCACCATTATGATAGAAATGATAATAATCCAAATAATAAGAATAGTAATATTAACAATATCATTTATTTTCAGTCTAATATCATCATCTTAGATGAACAGACTATAAATAAATAAACGAACTTTATTGGGTAATAGGAACTCTCTTTATTAGTAGTTGGTTGTGCATTCCTTGTCAATAATTTTGTGCATTGTGATTCTTTTCTAACCTACGGATCAGTGGGAGACTATTTGCTTGTTAACAGTCTTGAGTCCAGAAACAAAGCCTTCTGAAGAAGTACCTGCTTCATCTCCTGTTTATGAAGGTGCAGTAAAGGCTTCATTTTATTAGTAATGGAGGAGTCCCACAGTGTTGATGCGTGATCTATTGAGGACTGGTGGATAGGTCAATGCTTGAAAGAATAATTCCCGTGAGTGGAGGTCAAGGAAATGCTTGATTTGGGACAGTTGATAGATTTTGGCGGTTGTCATTTTGCATCGAGAATTTATGTGAAGATTTCAAGAGAGAGAGAGAGAGAGAGAGAGAGAGAGAGAGAGAGAGAGAGAGAGAATAAATGAATGAATGAATGAATGAATGGTTTATTTATTATAGGCCAAGGCCCCTAAACAAAGGGGTATGCAACAACATAATCATACTGTCACACAAACATATAGGTGTAGAGTCTGTCATGAGCACAGTGTCTCTCTTATTTTAAATGCTTGATACAAAAATATACATATATTTTATTACTACCTTTTGATTTATTGAAGACATTAGCATTCTAAAACGGAAGAGGATGCTGCCTATATTTTTATGGGATAAACTGTTGTCTTAAACTCTGAATCACGGGACATACAAGGACAAAATGTACTTCATCCCCTTCACAATTTCCACAAAGTGGGCATATTAAGTTTTGATCGATGTGGGTTTTATACCTATAGTGATGAACACGAATATCTGACACACTAAAGTCGAAGCTTCGACATAATATCGATTGCAGCACGATTTAGAGATATGGTCTAACGAAATGCAAAGTCCCAGTGGACAGAGTACGTTTGAAACCTCTCACCTGTCTGAATGTGATTTTGCCAGTTCTGCCAATTACAGTTTGTGTTTGTATTTCTTTTTATCACAACAGATTTCTCTGTGTGAAATTCGGGCTGCTCTCCCCAGGGAGAGCGCGTCGCTACACATAGCGCCACCCATTTTTTTGTATTTTTTTCCTGCATGCAGTTTTAATTGTTTTCCCTATCGAAGTGGATTTTTCTACAGAATTTTGCCAGGAACAACCCTTTTGTTGCCGTGGGTTCTTTTACGTCTGTTAGTTTTTGGCGAAAGTCATGAATAAACAATCCGATATTTCCTTTGCTTCGACTGAGTCAGAAATGCCCATATCCAAATTTAAAATAAACATGTTCTCACATTGGTAACCCAATTATTTTTACCTGCAGCATCGAGATGGAATAGCGTAGAGTATGCTTTATGAGGCAG
>NC_134878.1:8515294-8527794 GCF_041734735.1 Babylonia areolata | reverse complement strand
GAACCCCCCCCCAGCCCCCAACGCCCCCAACCTCCCCAACACACACACACACACACACACACACACACACACACACACCCGTAGCCCCAAAGAAAAAGAGAAGAAGAAGAAGAAGAAAATAAATAAATAGATAAATAAGGAGAGAGAGAAAAAAAAGAAAACGAAAGAGGAAAAACACCGAGTAACCGTTTTTGTCTTAATTACCTGCACACTCCCCTGTGATAATAATAATAATAATGGATACTTATATAGCACACTATCCAGAAATCTGCTCTAGGTGCTTTACAAAAACGCTTTTGATAACATAAAACATTATATCTATGTTACATACACACACCAAAATGTGACCACACACACACACACACGCACGCACGCACGTACGCGCACACACACACGCACGCACGCACACACACACACACACTGCATACATACATTTTAACATACATGTGTATCTAACAGCTACCCTAACAAATACGCACACATAGGCAGGCACAAACTTACATAAACACACGCACACACAATACACATTCATATACATGCATGTAGTTGTGGACCTGCCACAATTGAACTTATTGCTGAGGGAAAAGGTGAGTTTTGAGACGAGATTTAAAAGATGCGAGGGAATCAGAGTGACGGAGGTTATCAGGGAGCTTGTTCCACGTCTTTGGCGATTGAAAAGAAAACGATCTGTGTCCATAGGTCTTACTTCTGACGTGAGGTATCCTGAGAAGTCGAGTATCAGAGGAAGAACGGAGCTGGCGAGACGGGGTATAGATATGGATGAGTTCAGAAAGATACTTGGGGCCAGATCCGTTGACTGCAGAAAAGGTCAGAGTGGATAGCTTATAGTCTATTCGATCAGAAACAGGCAACCAGTGGAGAGACTGAAGGAGAGGAGAAACATGGTCAAATTTAGAAGCTCTGCAAATGAGTCTGGCAGCGTTATTCTGAATTCGTTGGAGTCTGTCTAACAGGTATTTGGGAAGGCCGGCCAAAAGAGAGTTGCAGTAATCCAATCTTGATGACCTAAGACCTGTTGGAGAGTATTATAGGGAGGGGGTGGAGGGAGGGTAGGTAGGTGTGGGAGGGGAGGGGAGGGCAGGCACGGCTTTGGAAAGAAATAAGAACAGGAGGTTTGGGGGAGGAGGAGAGGGGGGGTTGGGGGGGGGGGGGGCGTAAATTTATATATATATATATTTTTTTTTTGCTTATCAGTTCAACCGTGATAGGACGACACGGCACACAATCACCCCCTCGGTTCAGTTGTTCACATGCACTAATGATGATGATGATGATGATGATGATATAATAATAATAATAATAATAATAATTATTATTATTATTATTATTATTATCATTATTATTAAATCACCGTCCGTATGTTGTTGTCTGCTACCCCTCACCCTCCAACCCCCACCCCCCCTTCCCCCTTTCTTCCCTTCTTTCTCTCTGTCTCGATCTTCATCTTTTTCTTCTTCTTTTTTTTTTTCTGAGTGAATGCACGTGTGTTTGTGCTTTATTGCGTGTGGTCTGTGTGCGTGTGTGTGTGTGTGTGTGTGTGTGTGTGTGTGTGTGTGTGTGAATAGGGGGCGGGGAGGTGGGGCTAGGGGGGCAGTGGATGAGGGAGGAAAGGGGTGGGGTGGAAACATGGGGGCTGGGAAGTGTTGATGGGGGGGTTTGAAGAAAGAGATGATGAAGTAAAAACCCTAGTCTGTATTGAGGACTCGAACCCGAGTGGCCTGAACGCATTGCCAGTTGGCCACCACACCACTAGTACTAGAAGCGGTAGCAGTTATAGTACACATCACAGCGGTTCAAACCCCGAGGTCCTCGTTCTTGAGTGGACAAAAGACAGGACAGGACAGGACAGGATAGAGATTGGCAAAGAGACAGGACAGGACAGGACTAGATAGAGATTGGCAAACAGGACTGGATAGAGATTGGCAAAGAGACAGGACAGGATTGAGATTGGCAAAGAGACAGGACAGGACAGGATTGAGATTGGCAAAGAGACTGGACAGGACAGGATAGAGATTGGCAAAGAGACAGGACAGGACAGGACTAGATAGAGATTGGCAAAGAGACAGGACAGGACAGGACTGGATAGAGATTGGCAAAGAGACAGGACAGGACAGGACTATATAGAGATTGGCAAAGAGACAGGACAGGACTGGATAGAGATTGGTAAAGAGACAGGACAGGACAGGACTAGATAGAGATTGGCAAAGAGACAGGACAGGACAGGACTGGATAGAGATTGGCAAAGAGACAGGACAGGACTAGATAGAGATTGGCAAAGAGACAGGACAGGACTAGATAGAGATTGGCAAAGAGACAGGACAGGACTAGATAGAGATTGGCAAAGAGACAGGACAGGACAAGACTAGATAGAGATTGGCAAAGAGACAGGACAGGACTAGATAGAGATTGGCAAAGAGACAGGACAGGACAAGACTAGATAGAGATTGGCAAAGAGACAGGACAGGACAGGACAGGACTGGATAGAGATTGGCAAAGAGACAGGACAGGACTAGATAGAGATTGGCAAAGAGACAGGACAGGACAAGACTAGATAGAGATTGGCAAAGAGACAGGACAGGACTGGATAGAGATTGGCAAAGAGACAGGACAGGACAGGACTAGGTAGAGATGGGCAAAGAGACAGGACAGGACAGGACTAGATGGAGATTGGCAAAGAGACAAAACAAGACTTGATAGAGATTGGCAAAGAGACAGGACAGGACAGGATTGAGATTGGCAAACAGGACTGGATAGAAATTGGCAAAGAGGACAAGACAGGATTGAGATTGGCAAAGAGACAGGACAAGACAGGATTGAGATTGGCAAAGAGACAGGACAAGACAGGATTGAGATTGGCAAAGAGACAGGACAGGATTGAGATTGGCAAAGGGACAGGACAGGATTGAGATTGGCAAAGAGACAGGACAGGACAGGATTGAGATTGGCAAAGAGACAGGACAGGATTGAGATTGGCAAAGAGACAGGACAGGACAGGATTGAGATTGGCAAAGAGACAGGACAAGACAGGATTGAGATTGGCAAAGAGACAGGACAGGACAGGATTGAGATTGGCAAAGAGACAGGACAGGATAGAGATTGGCAAAGAGACAGGACAGGACAGGAATGGACAAAGCTGACGAAGAGACAGGACAAGTCAGGACAAGCAAAGTTACAGGACAGGGCATGAAAGGACAGGACAGAAATGTCAAAGAGACAGGAAGGACACGACAGGATAGGGCATGACTGGCGAAGAGCAAGGACATGGCACGAACAGGATAAGACAGGAATGGAAAAAATGATTACTGGACAGGGGGGGGGGGGACAGGGTAGGACAGGACTGGCCAAAAGAAGGACAGGACGACACAGGCAGAGAGAGACAGGACAGGACAGGACAGATGGGGTTGGGGACGTGTGTGTCACTGATTAGCCTGCCACAGCCCTTGGTCCTCCGTTTCCAGCGGTGCAGTGACAGGGGCAGCCAGGCCTGAAATGGAACCGTCCATCGCCGCCCCTCTCTGACCTCCCTCACCTCACCTCACCGGCGATACTTGCAGCGTCTTCCTCCTGGCATTTCCTGTAGTGTTATTTATTATCCTGGCTACTGCTTCGGAGTACTTGTTTGTGTGCAAGTTTCCATACTGCGCTTTCGCTATGCTTGAGGGTGGCATTGGGTACATGAAGTATTTAATTACCGATTTGCCTGGCCTGGAATTGAACCGTCTCTCGCTCGCTCCTCATGGCCTTTTTTTAACCTCGCGAGGCTGCGATACTGGCTGCCTGCTTTATAACAAGTTAAATAATTGTGAGCCAATTAATTTTGAGCACTTGTTTGTGTAGGTTTCGATAAACACCCCTTTTTGGTGTCATATACTGTACCATGACAAACTCCTCCTTTCTGTACTTCTGGTGGCATCAGTGGATACAGGAAATGTTGTGTAATGTCTTGCCTGGCCTTGTAGGGAACCACACCAACCCCCGGCATTCCGCTCGCTTCTCTGGCCCCACCTTAACACGCCGTCGCAAACTCACTGCACTGGCTTATGATATTATCGCCCTGCTACTGCTTTTGAGGGCTCGTTTGTGTGGGTTTCGATACGAACCCCCATTGCTTTGCTTGTGCCGTTGGTGGCGGATACGTGAACTGTTTAACTCTTTCCATACGAACGGCGAAAGAGACGACGTAAACAGACGTTTCACCCCAATTACCATCATTAAAATATTGCAAGCGGAAGGCTCTTATACTGAAGACGTGAATGTTGACAAAGAATACCACAATTCTGACGACGGAAGCTAAAGGTTGGGTCATTCAGACACCCACTGGACATTCGTGGGGTCTGTGTAGAGGAGAAGAGAGGACTGGCCGTACTGAATGAGTTAATGCCTTGTTGCCTGGCCCGACACGGAACCGTCTTTAGCTCCTCTCATCTCCTCAACTCACCGATGATACAAGTAGCTTACTGGCTTATAATAACAGTGTTAAGTTACTTTTGATTACTTGTGTGCGTACGTTTTTGATGATGCTGCTCTTCCTTGTTTGGTGACGATGGTAGTAGATGCATTAAATATTTAATGTCTTGCTTTGCCTTACTTAGGCTTGCCTTGCCTTGCCTTGCCTTGCCTTGCTTTGCCTTACCTAGCCTTGCTTTGCCTTACTTAGCCTTGCCTTGCCTTGCCTAACCTAGCCTTGCCTTACCAAGCCTTGCCTTGCCTTGCCTTGCCTTGCCTTGCCTTGCCTTGCATTGCCTTGCCTTACCTAGCCTTGCCTTACTTTGCCTTGCCTTGCCTAGCCTTGCCTTGCCTAGCCTAGCCTAGCCTAGCCTTGCCTTACTTTGCCTTGCCTTGCCTAGCCTAGCCTTGCCTTTCCTTACATAGCCTTGCCTTGTCTAGCCTGCTCCAACCTTGCCTTGCCTTGCCTTGCCTTGCCTTGCCTTGCCTTGCCTTGCCTTGCCTAGCCTTGCCTTGTTTTGGTGCTAATCGGTGTATGCCTTGGTCTGCGGGGTAACGGGTTGGTTTGGTTAGTTACTTCTATGTGAAAAAATAAACGAATAAGAAATAAAAAATTAAATGAGAAAACAAAAGAATAAAATGCCAATTTGGTTGATTGAGAGGGTACGTGCATGTGTGTGTGTGTGTGTGTTTGCGTGACACAGAGAGAGAGAGGGAGGTTTTGCGACCGAGAGAGGAGGTGTTTAGGGCGGGAGACAGGGTGGGGGGTTGGAAGGAACTGGGGGGAGGATAGAAGAGAGAAAAAGAGAGAGAGTGGGGGGAGAGGGGGTGTCGGGAGGGCAGATGGAGCGGGGAGGGAGGGGGGAAAAGAATCCTCCTTTCTTTCTTTCTCTTCCTCTCTCTCTCTCTCTCTCTCTCTCTCTCTCTCTCTCTCTCTCTCTCTCTTTCATGGTTGTCCTATTTACAGGGGTGTTAAGATCTAGTCAAACTGGGTGAAAGGAATGTAAGATGAATGTATTTTTCGTTTCTTTACTTTTTCGCGCGCACGTACACACATAAACATCCATATATATATATATAATGTATTGCATATGTACTAGCAGTCATTTTTCAGTCCATACACATTCAGACACACAGACACACACACACACACACACACACACACACACACACACACACACACACACACACATTTTGAAACGCACTGAACTATAAAAAAAAAAAAGATAAATAAAATAAAACAAAGTGGAGGAGTTCGCCAGAAATGGTTTCATTAAGTTTTTTTTTGTTTTGTTTGTTTGTTTTCATTTAAACGATGATAATGATTATTGCTTTCCTCGTCATCATTACCATCGCCTTTGTTACTTATGTGAATGTTATTGTTGATATTGCACGAAAACACATGTATGAAGTACATGTTCAAAGATTCCACACATATGCAGAACCTCCTTTCTCTCTCTCTCTCTCTCTCTCTCTCTCTCTCTCTCTCTCTCTCTCTTTGTTTCTCTGTCTGCCTGTCTGTCTGCCTGCCTGCCTTCTGCCTGCCTGCCTGTCTGTCTCAGTGTCTCTTTTCTCTGTATGTTTGTCTGTGTATCTGTGTGTGTATGTGTGTGTGTGTGTGTGTGAAAGAGAGAGAGAGAGAGAGAGAGAGAGAGAGAGAGAGAGAGAGAGAGAGAGAGAGAAACTGTACGTATGCAAAAACAACAGAAATACATTCTACGTTTTTTTCCCCCAAGTTCCTTGCACGATTCGCAGACGACAGAGATATTTGACTACTCTATGCGATGGCATAGTTATGCATAATACAGAAGAACGTAATGAGAAGAAGAAAAAGCGAAAACGAAATCATTATCCGCTGATGTAAAAAAAAAAAACACAACCACCAAGGAACAAACGGAAATGATAATAAAAGAATTAGGACATGTCTTGGAAGGCAGAAAGCCCCACCCTTTATTAGAAAGCAATAAGAGACAGCACTCTGAACAGACAGCGATGTCTCTGTCTCCCTGTCTCTGTCTCTGTCTCTCAGTTTCTGTCTGACTTCCTTCCATCACATACTCTCTCTCTTTCTCTCTCTCCCTCTCTCTCTCTCTTACCTCTCTCTCTTTCTCTCTCTCTCTCGTTATTTCTGTCTCTGTCCCTCACTCTCTGTATGTCTGTCTGCCTATCTGTCTGTATCTCTGTGTGTTGTTTGTGTATGTGCGCGTGTGTGTGCGTGTTAGTGTGAATGTGTGTGCGTGCGCGCGCGCGCTTGCGTGCAAACTAGCAGTTGTATTATGGGTGGGAAATGTAGATCAGTCGACGCCCAGGCTTTTTTTTTTTTTTTTTTTTTTTTTCCTTCTTCTTCTTCTTTCTTTCTTTTTGTTTTGTTTTGTTGTTGTGGATTTTTTTTTTACGTATGTTACCACTGAGCTGATGACCTCATTCAACTGTATCATGATATTGTATTCTGAAAACATGACAGTTCTGACACACAACAAAACACCCTCCTGTGACCTCCACTTTGTCAATCCGGAAAAAAAAATGTTTATTCAGAGAACACGTATCGTGTCTGCGTGACGATACTTTTCTCAAATGACTAGACACTCCGCCCCTCCATTAACTCACTCAGTACGGCCAGTCCTCTCTTCTCCTCTACACAGACCCCACGGATGTCCAGTGGGTGTCTGAATGACCCAACCTTTAGCTTCCGTCGTCAGAATTGTGGTATTCTTTGTCAATATTCACCTCTTCAGTATAAGAGCCTTCCGCTTGCAATATTTTGATGATGGTAATTGGGATGAAACGCTGTTAACGTCGTCCCTTTCGCCGTTCGTATGGAGAGAGTTAAAAGAGAATACCTCAATAGTAATTAGTGTTGTTGTTGTTGTTTTTTCTGTTGTTGCTGATAATCATTACTTAGCTTTTCACGATTGACTTTAATTCTTTCTTTTTTTTCTTTTCTTTTCTTTTTTAACCTTTTTGCGACGACGTTCTTGATCAACTGAGATTCTTTGTAAACGACATATACCTTCAAAGCAAACTTGTCTAAAAGTTGGACAAAGAGTTATGCGGACAGACAGACGGACGGACATACAGACAGACGGACAAGAAGGGCCCAGCAGACTGGCGATTCAGAGACAGCTGAACCAAAGGTGTGGGCCTGTACGATATCCCCCGGCCCCCTAATATAACCCTCTTCCCATTCTATGGTCCCCAACTGTCCATCCCAATCCCAAGCACTCTACTCCCGACCCCCACACCCCCATACACACACACACACACACGCACGCACGCACGCACAAAACACACACACACACACACACACACACACGCAAGCACACACACACACACACACACACACACACACACACACACACACACGCACAAAACACGCACACACACACACACACGCACACACGCACACACACACACACACACACACACGTCAGCCCCTGCCCCTACCTCACCCCTGACTCACCCATCCCTCCTTTCTAACCCTTATAACTCTTGACTCCCTTCTCCCTGAGGTGTGTGATGAAAGGGCGGAGGGTAAGCTGAGACAGATGACCCTTTTTGCTGTTTCCAGATCCCCCTCCCCCCCCCCCCCCAACCTACCTTCCCCCCTCCCCCCCCCACCCCCTGACCTGACTTCCTCCGTCGCCGTCTCCGCGCACACCCTCCACCCCATCCCCCACATTGCTGGGACCCCCTCCCATCTCCTAATTCTCGCACTACTAGTTACTCTCTCTCTCTCTCTCTCTCTCTCTCTCCACAGCTGTTCCCCACCACCACGGCAACCCCATGTTCCCTCCTCTTGCCTCCTTGTTCCATCATCCTCACCCCTACCCCCCCCCCCCCCCCCCCCACACACACACACCAACTCTCTCTCTCCTCCACACAACACTCCACCACCCTCCCACTCCACCCACCTTCGTTCTGGCCTGCATCAGTAACGATGAGGTCTGCATGGGTTTCTGGTGGTCAGAGATTAACTCACTCAGTACGGCCAGTCCTCTCTTCTCCTCTACACAGACCCCTCGGATGTCCAGTGGGTGTCTGAATGACCCAACCTTTAGCTTCCGTCGTCAGAATTGTGGTATTCTTTGCCAACGTTCACCTCTTCAGTATAAGAGCCTTCCGCTTGCAATATTTTGATGATGGTAATTGGGGTGAAACGCTGTTAACGTCGTCTCTTTCGCCGTTCGTATGAAGAGAGTTAAAGACAGAGAGAGAGGGGGGGTAGGGGGTCGGGTTGGAGGGGAGACTGAAAAAGAGTTGAGACAGACAGACAAGCAGAGAGACAGACAGAGAGGGAGATGGGAGAGACGAAAAGGGAGAGAGAGAGGCGGGGGGAGGGGGGGACGGGGGAGGGGTGAAACAGAACAGAAAGACAGAGACGGACGGACAGGGAGAAAAAGAGCGAGAGAGGGGGGGGAGGAGAAAGAGATAGGAGAGAGAGAGAGAAGAGAAGGGGAAAGAGTTAAGAGAGAGAGAGAGTTGCTCCACGAGTTCTAATTCCTGTTGCAGTACAAAATCATATGAACTAAATGGGTTTTTTTGTGTGTTTTTTTTAATTTGAAACTAAAATTGTCGACTGCATTTGTGTTGGTGTTGTTGTTGTTTGTATTTTTTGTGCGTATTTCTTTTTTTTTCTCCTTCTTCTTCTTCTTTCTTTATATTACATTGCAAGGGATGTTGTGAGTGTATCAAAAGAAAACATTGAGCTATGTTCGTTTTACATTGGTGTGCCATCGTCGATGATTTAAATTAACCCGCTACCTAATGAATCAGTAGTATCATTAAACAGCGCAAATATATTATGCTTGATATTTCTTCCTGTGTGGGGTTTCTTTTTTCGGACGATTGACGCCGACGCGCAGCCATACCGCTGACTCCATGAAGCCACAGCAGCAGCTTCAGGCTTTGCTACTTACTAAAAGGCCTCACGTGTACTGAGCTTAACCGCGCGTGCATGCCACAATTATTAATGTTCACGCATGATAGTTCAGTTACTTTGATGACACTATGGCAGTGCCGAGAGCTATAAACAGCACATACTTATCGCGCAAGAAAATATTGATTCTATGCCATAATTATTATTGATAGTCGTGGTGCATGTTTGCTCTTTGTGTGTATGTGTGTGGTGGGTGGGGGAAGTGGGGTGAGGGGTGGAGGAGCGGGTGTGGGGGTGGTTGTTTATGATCAATTTGCTGGTAGTTTAGGGGTGGACTATAATTATTGTAGAGCTTTTGAGGCGAGCTTTCTGCCATAGATGGGCGTTCACGTCATGTGGAACATGATTTTCATCTTTCGACAAGTTGCTGGTTGGCAGAATCGACCACCCGATTCCCGACTCCGCCTGTCTGTCTGTCTGCCTGCCTCTCTCTCTCTCTCTCTCTGTGAAGACCAATCCCACCGTCTCTGTCTGTCTGCCCACCTGAGTGCCTGCCTGTCTGTCTGTCTCTGTCTCTCTCTCTCTGTGTCTCTCTCTCTTTCTCTCTCTCTCACTCTCTCTCTCTCTGTGAAGACCAAAACCCAC
Organism: Babylonia areolata; assembly: GCF_041734735.1. Lineage (NCBI taxonomy): Eukaryota > Metazoa > Mollusca > Gastropoda > Neogastropoda > Buccinidae > Babylonia > Babylonia areolata. The sequence continues at coordinate 8,517,806 of NC_134878.1, read as the reverse complement.
CGTCTCTGTCTCTCTCTGTCTCTCTCTGTCCCTCTCTCTCTCTCTCTCTCTCTCTCTCTCTCTCTCTCTCTCTCTCTCTCTCTTCTCCGCGTCTATTTCTTCACTCTGTCTCTCCCTCTCCCAGGCCCATTTTCTCCCTGTCTTTCTCTATCCTCTCTCTCTCACACACACACACACACACACACACACACACACACACACACACTAACACTAAAGAGTCACTATGATCATACTTCATGCTCTCTCTCTCTCTTTCTTTCCTTAAAGAATAAAATGCCCGCTGTTTCGATCGGCAGCGTGCCAAAGGGGCGTCTGCCGAAGCGCAGCGCGAAAGTCAATAAGAGCGAGTACACATGGCTGACAAACGCGAATGAACGAACGTTAAGTGTCCAGAAGTGCGGCTTTGTAATTAGCAGGTGTGCTAAGAAAGAACTTGTAACTGCGGACGCTATCGCCTGCCGTGTCAGTGGCATACAGGGTTCGCAAAATGTTAAGGACCATCGTGGGAACTTTGCACAGTTAGTTTCCTTCTTCGGGGTCATGGTGAAATGATGGCTGAATTTCCGGCAAACAGCGGTGTGTGTGTGTGTTTGTGTGGTGTGTGTGTGTGTGTGTGTGTGTGGTGTGTGTGTGTGTGTGTGTGTGGTGTGTTTGTGTGTGTATGTGTGTGTGTGTGTGTGGTGTGGTGTGTTTGTGTGTGTGTGTGTGTGTGTGTGGTGTGGTGTGTGTGTGTGTGTGTGTGTGTGTGTGCGTGTGTGGTGTGTGTGTGTGTGTGGTGTGGTGGTGGTGGTGGTGGTGTGTTTATGTGTGTTTGTGGTGTGGTGTGGTGGTGGTGGTGGTGGTGGTGTGTGTGGTGTGGTGGTGGTGGTGGTGTATGTGTGTATGTGTGTGTGTGTGTGTACAGTGTAATGAGCTCCACTCAACCACAGGGGCTTTCTTGCACGTGCACTTACAATTCTTTACAATAAAAGAAAATAGAAAAAAAACAACTGCGCAGCTATCGTTTATACATCACCGAACAACTGTGAATCAAACGCTGAAACATCAATTTTTGAAAACGCGTTTTCAAGCTGTGCATGTTGCACATGTGCTTGAGACAACCGGTAGTTGTTTTTGTTTTGTTTTTTTAAACACAGTGGCTTTATGAAGTGGGATTTTTTGTGTGTTTTTTTTTCTGTTTTGTGTGAAGTTTTTACATATTGATGATGGAGTCTCCCGACGGTCCGATGGATGAGTAGGCAGGCAGGCTTATCTGTCGGTGTGTGTCCTCATATTATGGGAGACGAGGCCGATTTTGGATGCACAGCACTTCCCACAGGTGTTGCAAGGGAAAACGTCTCCAGAAGTTGAGCCCTGCTTCCTTCGCTCACGCTTCTCCTTAAAGGCCAGCGTTCTCTTGTTTTCAAACGTCTTTATGCCACTAGAGCGCAGCATCCTCCAGCGAGAGCTGTCAAGGGTGCCTGACCAGCACAGGTGACTTTTTTTTTCTTTTCTTTTTTTTTTTTTTTAGTGAGGAGTTGTGCAGTCCCTTCCCAACTCGCTCGCCTACCGACGCTGTTACAAGCAGATTAAGAGCGTTTCTGTGAAACTGAAACACAGTTAAAGATTATAATCATGTCAACTAATCCACACATTCAGCAAGGAGAACTCTTTGAAATGAAAGAATCTGTGAGAAATATTTCATAAATGATACCGCACATGAGTTTTACTATCTGTTGTTTTGTAACAACATCAGGGGGGAAGTGTATCTGCATATCATAGATCCCGACCAAACTGTGTGTAAACTCGTTTTACTACATTCTGAAGGGAAAGAGTATTGTTAAAACTCGAAGCCTTTCTTTCAACTCCACGTGTCTCTTTTCAATAATGATAGAGTCTGTTGCAAAGGAAAAACGATTTGTTGATGTGTATTTGTTTCTTTGCTCATGAGGGCTTTTTGTGTTAGGGTTTTTTTTGTGTGTTTTTTTTGTTTGGTTTTTTTTACATCACTCTTTTAGTCTTTGTTGTGTGTGTAAAAGATGCTGACGTCTAATATTTCAATGCCACTAGGGGGCACATGGAATAAATCTTGTGCTTTGCCTTGTCCGCCCCCCCCCCTGCCTCCCCCCCTCCCCCATCCTCTCTCTCTCTCTCTCTCTCTCTCTCCCTCTATCGATCTATCTATCCATTCCATATATATGTGTAACAGCTTCTTCAGGCTGTCACCTTGTGATCTACTTGTGTGTGTGTGTGTGTGTGTGTGCATGTAAGTATTTATGTTTGTATATATATATATATATATATATATATATATATATATATATATTTGTGTGTGTGTGTGGAATGGTGGGAGGTGTCATATAATGTGCTAAAAGTTAAAACGGTAGAACGGTCAATTCTCTCAAGAGATGAGCTGTCGTTGTCTGTGGCAGTTACCACCACAACTTGTTAACTGAACACCAACCAACCAGTCCATGCGCCGGGCTGATTTAACAGGTTAAGGGTTAAGGTTCAACCACCCCCCCACCCACCC
>NC_134878.1:8487794-8490294 GCF_041734735.1 Babylonia areolata | reverse complement strand
GTCTCTCTGAGTTCTGAATTATCTCTGTCTGTCTGTCTGTCTGTGTCTGTCTGTCTGTCTGTCTGTCTCTCTCTCTCTCTCTCTCTCTCTCTCTCTCTGTGGGCTGGTACCTATTGTGACCATAATCCTACGACACCCACCCCATACCCCCTTCCCCTTCCATACCAACGCCTATTCTCTTCCATCCCGATTAGATTAGATCTTCTCTCTCCCTTCCACCACCCCCTCCTCCAGCCTCCCTGCAATCCCTCTCCCCCTCCCCTCCCTTCTCCCTCCCTGTCACGTGTTCAAGATCAAAGGTATGTGTGGCGGTCCAGGGGTTTTCCGGTGTGTGGCTGACTGAGTGATGAGTCATGATGATCAGCCGCCATGCACGACGGACGACGTTGTTGGAGTTTAACTCACTCAGTACGGCCAGTCCTCTCTTCTCCTCTACACAGACCCCTCGGATGTCCAGTGGGTGTCTGAATGACCCAACCTTTAGCTTCCGTCGTCAGAATTGTGGTATTCTTTGTCAACATTCACCTCTTCAGTATAAGAGCCTTCTGCTTGCAATATTTTGATGATGGTAATTGGGGTGAAACGCTGTTAACGTCGTCTCTTTCGCCGTTCGTATGGAGAGAGTTAACGACCTATTGGCGCCTACACCCTTCAGGTCAAGACGACGGACGATCACACACAGCCACTTTATGCCTGGGAGACGGGTGGAGCTACTCCATTTGAATGGAGGAGAGCTGTGTCAGTCGGTTGGGTAGGTGTTGGGACTTCTGATCAGTGAGCAAAGTTCGAGGTCCCGTTTCGGCATGGTGTTGTCTTTTCGAGGAAGGGCACTTTTACTCCCGGGTTCCCGGGTTCGAATCTCGGTAACAGCGCCTGGTGGGTAAAGGTTGGGGGGTTTTCCGATCTCCCATGTCAATGTATGCGCGGACCTGCCAGTGCCTGAACCCCCTCCGTGTTTATACGCACGCAGAAGATCGATTACGCACGTTAAATATCATGTTATCCATGTCAGTGTTCGGTAGGTTATGCAAACACTGAAGAACATACGTAGTATGCACGCCCGCGAAAACGGAGTATGGCTGACTAAATGGCGGGGTAAATGAACAAAAACGGTCATGCACGTAAAATATTACATGTCTATATTATGAGTGTGTATGTGTGTGCGACTGAAACGTAATTGAATGACACAAGAAACGAATGACGAGCGTCCGAATGACAGTCGTCAGTCCGCGGCTCTACCCAGGAAGACAGCCTGTTATGCAAATGACTCCGTGTAAAGCGCTTAGAGTTTGGTTTCCGACCAAAGATAGGCGCTGTAAAAGTTCTCATATCACCGTCATCACTCAACCCCAAGGACTGATAAGTCCGTGCTCAGCCCAGGTGTGAATAGGCAACTGGCTTTAGTTGAGGAGGGGTTAAAATGACGGCCCCGCCTTCCTATAATGCCGAGTGAATAATGAATTCACTGTTCCAATGGCCGTAGTTAAAGGCAGTGGGCCTTTTAATCCGTTTAACTTTACTGTACTAACAGTCGCCATGTATATATCTCTGTCTTTTTTCTTCTTCTTCTTCTTCTAAATCTCCACCTTTTATCCACCAGGCGCCGTTACCGAGATTCGAACCCGGGACCCTCAGATTGAAAGTCCAACGCTTTGACCACTCGGCTATTGCGCCCTGTGCAACATGTAATTCAATACTAAAATGACAGCTTACGTGCATAATAACCCTGCTTAGACATCCAACCAAACACTCTTAACAGTGATTTACGAACAAACACACGCATAATTATACACAAGCTAACACTCACAGTACATACCCATACGTCACAAGAAACCTACTGGTGAGGGAGATCCGTTTCGTGATGGCATTCCATTCTCTGTCTCACATCAAAGACAGGAGATGGATCGGTCACGGGTGATAGTTTGTGTGTTGGGTGATAAGATGAAAGAGAGGCGGAGAGAGAGAGAGAGAGAAAGAGAAAGCGAGAGAATGAGAGACAGACAGACAGAGTTAGAGAGAGAGAGAGAGACGGAACACAGTTTGTTGGCATGTCATTGGTTAACCCGGCGATCATACGAATATCCCATTTATCTCAGAAATATTGACAGGGTGCTTGAAAAAAAATGGGGAAGAAAAAATGTGTGTGTGTGTGTGTGTGTGTGTGTGTGTGTGAGTGAAAAACGATGGTGAGTATTTTATTCCGGTCGGGCTGTGTCTAAAAGTGATATGAGACCACATGTGGTTGGGTGTTCCATGTACAGGAAAGGAATCCAGAGGCTCCTCTGTTTACACACTCCGATTACTCGATAATAAGTTATATGATGAGGAATACGGCAAGAGAGAGAGGGAGAGAGAGAGGGGGGTGGGGGTGGGGATGGCGGGGTGGGACTGAGAGAGAGAAATAAGTAAAAAGAGTGACAGAGAGAAACAGTGAAGGAGAGAGAGAGAGGGGGGGGGGGGGGTGTACAAAGAAGGAAACTAAAACAGAGCTGTGGAGATA
>NC_134878.1:8380294-8480294 GCF_041734735.1 Babylonia areolata | reverse complement strand
GAGACCGATCGGGTACAGCGAATTATTCTCCGAACGTGAGTAAAACTACATGTACAGACCTCAAACCTTGCGGAATGATCACCACTTATGTTTAGAAGATTAAGGACAACAGCACCAACTTACAATGTGATTTATTTTTCTTATTTTTCTCTGTTGCAGGGACCTGAAGATGGAGAACATCATGCTGGATGAGAAACGAAAGCACGTCAAGATTGTTGGTGAGTGTGTGTGCCGTACTGTTAGTTTCGTAGTCATCACTTTCAGTCTTCTCTTTCTCTCGTTCGTCTTTTTTTATGTAATGAGACTGTTATGCAGTCTTCTGTTTGTGTGTGTGATACATTCAGACGCAAAACATAAGTGCCGGACATTAGAGAGAGAGTCCATGAAACAATGTAAGGGAAACAACTCTGTGTTCAGACCTTCTTTGGAAGTGTCCTCCCTTCGTTGTTTCCGTCCAAGCGCGGGTTCAAAACTAACCCGTGTGAGTGAGCTGGGACATCTTGGGACGACAGATGTCAAAACCAAGACATCTATTTTGTCTCTCTCTCTCTCAGGCCAGTTCACCATGTTCTACTGTTTATCTCTGCTGTCTCACAACTGCCAGTGTGAGGGTGAAAACTTGAACGACGCACAGTGGTACAAATCGAAAATAAAATGGTAAGCTTGCGTTTAAGTTTCGGTTTCAAGGGGTGCGTGGACTTTCCCACATTTCCCCCCTGAAGATGGAATGAGTATAGTGTTCACAACAAGGCGTAGACGTTCACTCCGTCAGTCACACAACCAGTGGAGGGGAATAAGTGTGGATATTACTTCCATATACATATAATTAAATATACTATACCCCACATCTGTTTATGGGTATAAAAAAATAAAAACAACAGAAGCACAAAAACTAGATGCCTGACATATGCATAAACCCAACTGACCAGACACATACAGCCTTACATATCAGTGCATCTGCGTTTCTTCTCCAGTATTCTTTCCATTCAGTTTCATTCCGAAGACAGGGGGAAAAGTTATAAATTGTTTAACAACTTTGTGATATAGGCTCTACATTTGTTCCCCTCTTGAATGACATAAAGAAGGCCAGTCAATGATTGGAGGGGAGGAAATGTAGAGAATATATATATTACATTGTTATTATTCAGTTTACAACCTTATCCATCTTCTAAATGGAAATTCAAAAGCACAGGGAAAGAAATGTGGATATTGCCAAACATTAGCCTAAAATGATAGTATTTTATTTTCATATGTAGCAGTAATACAAGCAGAATTTGTTCCCTCTATGCACTTTACACTCATAATATTCAGAATTAACCATATGCTAATATATTTAGCATACTTCATGAATTTGATTAGCATATTTCATGAATTAGAAATAATGTCTGAATATCACATTCATTGTGAGGTGGGGGTGTTGATGGGAGTGGGGCATGGGGGCAGACGAAACATTCCAAAAGGAGCAAATTAGAACAGCATCGGGCGCAATAACCAAGTGGTTAAAGCGTTGGACTTTCAATCTGAGGGTCTGGGGTTCAAATATTGGTAACGGCGCCTGGTGGATAGAGGGTGGAGATTTTTCCAATCTCCCAGGTCAACATATGTGCAGATCTGCTTGTGCCTGAAACCCCTTCATGTGTATGCACAAGCAGAAGATCAAATACACACGTAAAGAGATCCTGTAATCCATATGTCAGCGTTCGGTGGGGTTATAGAAACAAGAACATACCCAGCATGCACACCCCTGAAAATGGAGCATGGCTGCCTGCGGTCATACACATACAAACCCACTCATGTATAATTTATACAGTAAACGTAGGAGCTACAGCCCACGAACGAAGAAGAAAAAGAGCAAATGACAAAAGCAATACATGAAAGAAAAAAAAAAGAAAAGAAAACATTATACAGTGCTGTATTCCTCTTAAGCAAAGATTTCAAAATTCAAGAAAGAGTAAGTAAATAAGAACATTGAAACAATTACTATGGAACAGACAACAGTGAATTGAAAATGTGTTTATAAGTGCTTGCCTTATGTTAAAAGTATGTGCCTGTTTATGCCCCTGTGTGTATTTGTGTTTGTGCATTTTGAATTGATAATTTGAGTGTGCTATAAAGTGGTTGGTAATGTTTGTAGGCTCTGCATGTGGGTTTACTTCATTGTAAAATATGCAGACAGTGCATGGTACTTGAAGATGGAGGTTGTTTTCAGTTGAATAGACAGATGTGTTTTGCAGGCATGTATAAATTTATAGATATATCATATGCAAGGTGATCCAGAAAACTTAATCATTGACTGCTTCAAAACAGTGGAACAGATACTATCACATGCATGCACACACACATACATACATCAGAAAACTTTATCATTGACTGCTTAAAAGCAGTAGAATAGAATAATATCAGAACTCTCTCTCTCTCTCTCTCTCTCTCTCTCTCTCTCTCTCTCTCTCTCTCTCTTTCCCTCCACCCTTCCTTTATTCCCTCTTCACCCCCTTCCCCCACCTTCTTCCTATCCGTCTGTTCCTAATTCTCAGTTTCCCCCCCCCCCCGCCCCCCACTCTCTCTCTCTTTCTCTCTCTCTCTTAATTTTTGACAGATCTGTCAGAAATTTTATACATGAGCAATTAAGCTGACACAAGAGGCAGACTTCATTTTGTGCAGTCATTTCTGTGCCTTGAAATAGATTGACAGAACACTTTCATAAAAGGTGGAAATACCATTGACTCCACAGTGGCTTTTTAAAGTTGATGAAGAAGAAAGGAGCTGTGAAAGTAAATGTTACTGAATGAGGAAGCAGTTGTCTATGTTATTCTTTTCCCTTCACTGTCTGTTCATGACATTTCTCTTTCATTCTTTCTCTGTCACTGTTTTTTTTTTCAGCCCATCTCTCGCTTAGTCTCCCACTGTCTCTGTATCTTTCCCCCTTTGCTCCTCTATTTTCTGCAGATGGGCTGAAAAAATCTATCTATCTATCTAACCACGCACACACACACACACACACACACACACACACACATATATATATATATATATATATATATATATATATATATATATATATATGTGTGTGTGTGTGTGTGTGTGTGGTTAGATAGATAGATTGATTTTCTAAGACTGATTTTGTTTTACCTGTGCATTTTTAAATGACTGATAAAACTATGTTATTTCAGTCTGATTTCTTTCATTGCAAATATTACCCTGTTTAGCATAGCGTAGTTTTTTTCTTTGTGAAAGTGAATAACAAACCCACACCCTTTTTCCCCCATTAAAACGGCTGTCTTTGTTGTTTTTTTCTTTCCAGATTTTGGGCTGAGCATCACGTTCACAAAAGATGAGCTGATGAGAACACACTGTGGCTCCCCAGAGTACGCCGCCCCAGAAATGAATCCAGCTAATGACAGATATGGTCCCGAGATTGATGTCTGGAGTCTGTAAGTGTTAAGGGTGATCTCTATTGGTGAAGCAATCATGTTGATAATGATAATTTTAGCTAATGAACACTTCTGTGATATCTTTAAGGTCATAAGAAAAAACGTAATTGAATTCTTGATTGAATTCACTTCTTACTTGACATAGCAGTTTGTTTCTGAAATTATAAATATGATCGTTCTGTTGATTTCATTATGATGTTTGCTGGGTGTGAAGGACAAAACATCTCCCCCTCTCTCTCTCCTCTCTATATATATATATGGATATCTAAAGATATATATATATATATATGTATGTGTGTGTGTGTGTTTGTTTGTCTGTCCGTCTGTGTGTGTGTGTGTATGTTGAAATGAACTTTACACCATTTGAATGTTTTTCACTTGTCATTTTGTATGATTCAGTCTTTTTTTGTCTTTTTTTTTTTTTTTTTTTTTTTTTTTTTTTTGGTTGTCCAGTGTCTTTTGTTTATGTAGTTATGGTCTCAAAGCATCCACGGCTTCTGGATAGGCAATGTATATCAAAGTGTAAATGAAATACTGAGTGTTTCTGTATGAGCTCTCTCTCTGTCTCTCTCTGTCTCTGTCTGTCTGTCTCTCTCTCTCTCTCTCTCTCTCTTTTTCTCTGTTTTTCCTCTCTTCTACTACTTCTTCTTCTTAATTTTTCTTCTCCTGTTTGAGTCTCTTCTTTCCAAACGCGTTAAGAGATCAGAGATTCTTTCAGCTGTTTTGTGTGGTTTTTGTATCCCCTCCCTTCCTCCCCCCCCCCCCCCCGCCTATCTTACCTTACCTACCTCCAAGGTCAGAGAGACTTGAGTGGGGGAGTAGTCTTCAGTTTAACGTCTTCCACTTTAAGTGATATTAGACGGGGGGAAAAAAAAAAAAAAAAAGAAGTGGGGGTGGAGGGTGCGGGAGGGTGGAGGGCGGGGCATGGTGGAGGGAACGGTATTGGGCAGAGGGTGAAAAATGGTGTGTGTGTGTGTGTGCGCATGTGTGTGTGTGTGGTGGGGAAAGATACAGAGCACTGGAAAAAATAAAGCATTAAAACGGGAGACATAGGCACAATATAGAAGGAAACGCTAACATCAAACAACTGTAACAACTATAACAAATGTCCAATTGGACTATGCAGCAAACCTTCTGCAATAGCAGATAGCATCTTGGGGATGAGTGGGGGATACACACTTACTGTGCTTGCAGGGGCATCGTGATGTATGCAATGATGATTGGTCACCTGCCCTTCACCACGCCTTACACAGACCACTACCGGCGCCTGAAGCTGGTGCAGCAGATGGAGAAGGGTTTGGTGGAGACTCACAACCAGGAGATGGCCATCCTCTCACAAGGTAGCCAACCGGCGCCACGCTCATGGATGTGGTTATTATCCTCTCTCTCTCTCTCTCTCTCTGTGTCTCTGTCTCTCTCAGTCTCTGTCTCTCTTTCTTTCTATTATCATCTCTCATCATCATCATTTTTTTCAATCTTCTTTCTCTTTCTCTCACCCACTCTCACTCCCTCTCTCTCTCTTTGTTGTTATCTCTCCATAGCATTATTTCTATCATCTTCGTCTTTCTCTCTTGATCTCTCGATCTCTTCCTTCACCCCTTCTCTCTCTCTCTCTCTCTCTCTCTCTCTCTCTCTCTCTCTCTCTGTGTGTGTGTGTGTGTGTGTGTCGTTATCTGTCTATCAAGCAGCTTTCCAGTTTGTCAGTTGGGAAGAGAGAAAGAAGTTTGTTTCATGAATGTGTTATTTTGTCATGGAATTAAGACTTACAAGAAACTGATTTTACATAATTCTTTTAAGATATAGTCTTTTTTGGTGTTTACTTATAATTTTTTTTTGTTATTTGATACATTATGATTATTCTAGCCAACTATTTACCCAGGATAATGCTTTGAAGATCAGAACATGATTGAAAAAAAAAAGTACCTGAATACAAGTATTAGCATTAGAAATGTTACCTGTATGGTGAGGCAGTTATTTCACAAACTCAACCTGTCCAGCTTTGGGGTCTGTGTCTTTCAGAGATACAATAAACAGAGGACCTGTGTGCAGCATGCACTCAGAGTAGATGATATAATTCACAGCAGTAAAAGGGTTGTCCCTGAAAAAGTAAAAGCAAATAAACTTTCCAGACAGATAAAACTATATATATATATATATATATATAGAGAGAGAGAGAGAGAGAGAGAGAGAGATATGCACAGGTGGTGCTGCACTTTTGTGATGCAATTTCCCAGGGGAGAGTTGCCTGAATTTCACTCAGAGAAATCTGTTGTGACAAAATATTGTACAGTCAGACAAATTCAGTACAGTCTAATACAGTCCATTCCACTCCACTCCACTCCAGTCCAATCCAAACCAATATAGTACTATACAATGCAGTGCAATGCAATACAATACAGTATCATACAGTCCAATCTTATGCAATCCAAATCAATACAGTGCCATGCAATACAATATAATACAAAGTACTCAGAGCCTTCTATGCAATACAATACAATACAGAGTACTCAGAGAATTCTAGCACTGTAGCAGTACTGATAAACCCTGACATAGCCTCTGAAGCATGATCCTGTGGTTTCCTTTGAATAATCTCAGACCCTCTTCGCATGTCGGTGTAAGTCACACCTCCACGATCACACACGCGCCATTGATTGTGCCAGTGGGTTGCAAGGAGGAAGGTGGCTGAATGGTTACGACGCTCATCTGCCAATACAGAGATTCCGTGAGGATGTGTTTCGAATCCCACTCTCGCCCATTCTCCCAAGTTTGACTGGAAAATCGACGGGCGCAATAGCCGAATGGTTAAAGCGTTGGACTTTCAATCTGAGGGTCCCGGGTTCAAATCACGGTGACGGTGCCTGGTGGGTAAAGGGTGGAGATATTTCCAATCTCCCAGGTCAACGTATGTGCAGACCTGCTAGTGCCTGAACCCCCTTCGTGTGTATATGCAAGCAGAAGATCAAATACACACATTAAAGATCCGGTAATCCATGTCAGTGTTCGGTGGGTTATGGAAACAAGAACATACCCAGCATGCACACCCCCGAAAACGGAGTATGGCTGCCTACATGGCGGGGTAAAAACGGTCATACACGTAAAAGCCCACTCGTGTGCATACAAGTGAACGCAGAAGAAGAAGAAGAAGACTGGAAAATCAAACAGCATGCACAATGCACTCAAACACACAGACCCACACATACATACACACACACATACACACATGCACAGAGGCTGCTACTGATTGGCCGCAAGAGGGATGGGAAAAGATCTCTGATGCCAAGAACGTGGCGTCTAGTGTGTTGCTCAGTCTATTGTATTTGGAAAAGCCCACAGAGACTCTGTTCTGTTTTGAAGAAATTTGCGCAATGTTGGTTTGGAAATGATGCCGATATTTGTTTGATTTGCAAAGCATCGTGCTCTACCTTTCATGCTAGACTTACGGCCGCTCCCTCTCTCTGCTTTTATTTCTTTGAGGTGATCGATGGTGTGATGGCCTTGTACCTGTTCTTTTTGATATTCTTTGACTTTTCTGAGGATTTCCAATTTTCCTAGATGTAGGCCGCTCGTTGTTGTTGCGTTACCAGGAAGTCTGTCAGCTCACTCATTTCCCTTAACACCTGCATGTCCCGGGCAGTATGACCGTGTGAGTTTTTTAATCTGAAAGTTGCGCATTGCCTTATGCCACTCTGGGCTTCCCATTCCATTTTCAATTTTCTGTATGAGGTTCATTGAGTTGGTTAGAATCATGGCATGTCGGTTTCCGGGCATATGGATTAACGATAGCCACTGGAGGGCATGTGTCACAGCTTCAACTTCCATCGTTAGGCTGTAGGTTGTGACTTTGTAGGCAGCATTCTCTTCCCTAATTGTTTTTCCATTTTGTTTCGCAGTGAATCCCCAACCGGATTGGTCTTTGGTGACTGAGGTGGGGGAGGGGGGGAAGAAAATACCAGCAACTGTGGGATTTGAATCAGTACCCCCGAAAAAAGAGTATGGCTGCATACATGGTGGGGTAAAAACGGTGATACACATAAAAGCCCACTCGTGTACATACAGTAAATGTGGGAGTTGCAGCCCACGAACAAAGAAGAAGAAGAAGAATCAGTGCGCTCAGGTTCTCTAGCTTCCTTGGCGGACGCGTTCCCAGTAGGCTAATCGTGACACTGAAGGGGGACGGTGGTGGTGGTGGTGGTGGTGTGCAGACGGCCAGGACCTGCTGCGGAAGGTGATAGAGCCATCCCCAGAGCTGCGCATCCCCTTGCTGGACATGGAGGTGCATCCCTGGATCACCAACCACGGCAAGCTGCCTTTCTACCCCTTCCAGGCCTTCCCCCGGGACAAAACCATGCGCACTCAGGTACTCTTCTGCTTCACTTTTCTTTCTCTTTTTTTTTTCTTCTTTTTTTCCATTTATATAGTGGGGGATTTTTTCTCTTTTTATTTCCTCTTGAGGCGATGCACTTTATTATTCATGAACCTTTTTTTTTTCTGTTAGTGTTTTCTTGTTGCACTCACTGTGTGTGTGTGTGTGTGTTTTATGGTCTGGGAACTTTCTTTTTTCCCATGAAATTTAAGACATGCTTGGCATTTTTGTGCACTGGGATCACTCAATGTGTTATGGTCTGTTCTGGTCTTGGCTTTTGTGGCCTGTGGGATGTTTGGTATTGGAGTCTTATCTGTACAAAAATATATCAAGTCTGTCATATAACCCCTTCGCAACTACCTCCCCCCCCCCCCAACCCCCTGAAAAAATCAGTTACTTTTGGAATTGTGCCTTTTAAAATGTTTGTAATGGAAATTTTTTACCATGATAGAAGTGGATCAGATTATGTATAAGCACCTTCATTGTCTAGAATTAAAAAGTCCATTTATGTTGAAATAGGAAAAGAAGAACCCACAAATTCATTGAGATTTAGTATTCATAGAGCTAGAGAGAAGAATAAATGAAAGGTCGGTCCTTTCCTGAGAAATAGTCCTGAGGTCTGGGCCCAGCGAATTTGACCTGTATGAACCACTGCTTATTTTCATGATGTGGTGGTGGTTTGTTCAACAGTGTGTGGTCCAGAACTGTTCCTGTCTTGTTCTTTTACATCGTCACGTTTTTTTTGTTTATCTTGTTGTCTCATGTTGTCGCTGTGTTGCGCCTTCCTTGCTTTTTTCATTCTTCACGCTGGCTCCTCAGTCTCCCACCTGTGCACAGATTGATGACGTTCTTCATCCTGATTTGATATTGTCCACTTTAAGAATCGTTGAAAGGGACGGTTGTTAAAAGGGACATAGTTCACGTCCTTTCTATGCAGGTCTTTTAGGTGTTGTGTGAGGTGTGGCCTGGACATTTAAACTAGTCCTCTTGTTCGTCTTTACACATGGGCATGTTTTCTTCCATTTTCTTGTCATTGTGGTGTCGGGTCTGGATGCCTTTTTTTTTTTCTACTTCTTCTTCTTCTTCTGTCTTAGAGTGCACTAAGATTTAAAGAAAAAAAGAACAGAAAACTTATTACAGTTGTCCAGTGTTCAAGCTGTGTGTGCAGTTTTACTATGAGCTGAAACGAGCTGTTTCAATGCAGTCTCACTTGCCACTCAGTTCCGGACTGCATTCACAAAATCTTTTTACTGTACTGATTGCTATGAAATTTTTATTGTCACTCAGAAGCAGTTATTGTTGATGTTATATATAACACCTTCTCAATATATATATATATATATATATATATATATATATATATATATATATATACACACACACACACACAGACACACACATACATACATACATATATATATATATATATATATATATATACATACACATACACATACATACATACATACATACACACATACTTATTTACATATATTGCTGTTTCATGTTTGTCTTGCTTGTTTAGAAAGATGATTAACGTTGGCACCTTTAGAAAGATGGGTTTCTTGGTGTGTTTTTTGGCCATGTCTTTTCAAATTCTCTGCGATGTCTTGTTGTTGACTGTGGAATGTGTGCACTGGCCTTGCTGGTTGTTGCTCTGTGCCCACTTTGCACTCCTGTGGATTCTGTGTTGCAGGGTAACCCCAGCCTTCGACAACAGGTACAGTACCCCCCCGCCCTCCCCCATGCCCCGCCCCCCCCCCCCTTCCCTAGTACTTGATGGGTTTAACAGTATCCATCCTCCTCTGTCTCCTCCCCCTTCCCTCCCATTTCTGCCATCCTTCCTTCCCCTTCTTCTTTTCCCTCCCCCTGTCCCCTTCCCCTCCACCTCCAGCATCGGTTCTCTTGCTCCTTTCTGTGTTGCTGCTAAACTCAAACAAATGGGAATGAGATATGAGGCACTGATTTTCAAGGGATGTGTTCTGCTATTTGGTTAGTAAGTTTCTATTTTGAAGGAATTCACAGTATTAAGAAAATATTGTGTGACAAAGAAAAAGAAATAAGAGGAAGATATGAAAATGATAAATGGCAATGGTGAGGCTTTCTTTTTAATACTCATACTCCAGTAGCATATGTTCATTACTGTGAATTTAAATGTACCCTAAACATTGATATTGTTCAGGATTTAAAGTTTCAAGGTATTTTATTAAATCCCGCTACTGATTGGCACCTGACAAATTTCTCACAATGATGTTTATTGGGAAAGAAGAGTGAACGTCTTAAAACTGATATATGTGGATGTTCAAGGAAACCAGAACTGGTTGATGTAAGTGTTCAAAGAAATCCAAAGTTACTGATGCAGTTGTGCAGAGAAAGCAAAATGAACATGCAGCAAAACCTGCTTATAACTGCCCTCAAACATAAAAGTTTAAACAGTAGACAACAGTGGGAAAAAAACCCCTGTTCTTCTAAACAGTTGTGTGTCAAACCAAGTTTGCTGTGAACTGATATATTCTGTCTTCCTGAGGATGCATGCTCTTTTATCAGATATATTTTATGAATTGACTCTCTACCCAGCAATGCATGATTTTTCCTTTATTGACTAAATTTTGAAACAACCTTTAGGGGACAATATTAGATATATATATAATGACAAGAACTGTAGTGATCTAACACAGGCACCAACGGTTGTGGAGTGGTCAGGGTGTGTGTGTACTGAGAATGGTTTTCAGTGTTCCATGTTCTGTATTTCACAGAAGTCTTAATCTGAGGTGATTGTGTTGTTGTTTTTTTGTGTGTGTTTTTTTGTTTTTTTTCTTTGCATGCTAGAAATGAATGTATTGGGCTATTGTGTTGGTGTCTTCTTGCTCACTGCAGTGTTTTCCTGTTGTTTTGCTTGTGTAGTTTACCAGGTTGCATAAATTATCGTGTGTGTGTGCGCGCGTGTGTATGAGTGTGTGTTCACACTCGAAGAACACAGAACTGATAATCGTTTGTTCTGATTGTCATGAAAAAAATACTGTTTTTTTTTTTTCTCTCTTTCAGTTGGCATCTTCAGTGTGTAGAATTAATATCTGGATAGAAAATCCCTTGTTCATTCGGATGACAATATTCTGGTGGTTGCTATTTAAGCAGACTTAAGTTTTGTTTTTGTTTGTAGGAACCCTTCTTTCATTCTCCTTATCTTTCCTTCCTTCCTTCCTTCCTTCCACCCCTCCTTCCTTTCTCTTTTTCCCTGGTTTATGTCAAAATATTTGTGTAGTATACCTTTACCTCACCAATATACACATTTTCACCTATGTGCATATACATGCATGTACACACATAAACATCAGTCCATATATATAATGTATTTCATATGTACCTGCAGTCATTCTTCACTCCATACACACCAGACACACAAACTCATACACAGACACAGACACATACAGTGACACACACACACACACATACACACACACGCGTATGCACTCTCACAGACACATGCACTCTCACATACACTGTGTCACACGCATGTAAACAGTGCACTTACCCCAGCAGACACAGCCTATTCACAAACATACAGGATGTTTGTTGTACATGAAATATGTTGCCAGTTTGACCAATGTTACCCTTGACCCTGCATTTTGTTTGTTCTGGGGCGTGGTTTATGGACCACATTAACAGACACTGCAGGACTCAGTATGTAGCGCTGATGAGGACGAGGTAATAAAGCACGGAAGCCGCCATCTCCAAAATGGTTCTCAACTTTCCTACCCCTTGGTGTCGAGACTCTTTTTCTAAACTTCAGTTTGGAGAACCCCACCTGTCTAAATGTTCCACTTTGTCGTTCTGCAGGCCTTTCCAAAGCACCCCTACCTGTTGGACAGGTTCCTTGGTTTGTTTGTTAAGCTGGGAATGTGGCGAATGACGGGAGGGTTTGGAAGTTTCATATGTCGTTTCAGATTTCAGTGCTGGTTTCAGTTCTTTCTTGGAATGCCTGATCTGTCTCTCTCTCTCTCTCTCTCTCTGTCTCTGTGACGATGCCATGATCTGTTGATTTCCACCTGTACACCCCATGTTCAAACCAAAAGCCTTGTTTCATTTGTTTTACGGATTTGACTGGAATGATGAATATTAATCCATCCCAGGTTGATGCCTGTCAGTGTGTATGTCTCTGTCCCACCCAGGGTTTGCTCCTCTTTGGTTTTGTTTCAGGTCATGAGTGACTTTTTGTTTTGCATGTCAAACAGATGCTGATGTATATATGTATATTTGTACTACATGTATAATCATTATCCACCTGTTGACTTGAGCATCAGTTTTCCTTATTTACTTCTGGCTTGTTCATTTATTGATTTATGCAAGTTTGGGTTTGTTTTGTTGGGTTGTTTTTTTTACTGATTTTTGCAAGTTGAGTTTCCTTTTACTATTTTTTTTTTTTTTAATTTGCCTTTTTGTGTGAAATGGGTTTATTGAAAAACGATTGTTGTGTTGGTTGAAATCTGTGCTACTAGTGTGAAATCTGTTACATAGTACAGAGTGGACATTTATGTAAATCAGTTTTGAATACTCTCGACAAAACAGCAGCTGGTTCTAGCAAACATATTTATTCTTGTCTTGTACTCTGGTTGTGTAATTTCATAGTGCAGAATGCGTTAACTGCATCGCATGACATGTCCTTGTGAGCAGGATGTAATTTTAGTCTCCAACATAAACGTTACACAGGGTGATATAGACAGTTGCTGGAGAAACATTTGGTGTCACTGAATTTTACAGGGAAAACAACTGTTTACTTTTATGCAGATAGTTGTGGTGTGGTATACAGAATTAGATTTGCCTGTGGTGTGGAGTTGTGGACAGTACTGAGAGTTGTATGGGTCTGCTTATTAAAGGCTAAAATCAGAAGGTAGAAGTGAGGTTTGTGGAGTGCAGATGTTTGCTGTGTTTGTTCAGCATGGCTGAATGAGCTTTGTGCTGTGTGTAACTTGTCACCACAAAATCACTGGATGTCGTGTGTCCGTCTGGTATCCTTGACTGTTGCTGACAAGTAAACTCATCAGTGTAGGGTGTTCACTACACTATATCTATCTATTATTATTATTATGAGCATTTACGCATAATCTTGAAAATAAGCCCTACAAAATAGAACACATATGTAAATATCAAAGAGGAAAAATTGAACACAAGATACCAAACATCATTAAAAACTATTCATCCCCCCCACCCCCCCATCCTCACACAGGACACACAAGCACACACGCACACACACACACAAGTCATAGCACACAATTGTAAATAGTACACAATCAAAAATACCACCAACAAATCCTGAAACTATCAAAAATCTATCCATCTATCCAACTGTCAGTCTGTCCATCTAATCTATCTATCAATAATGTAGATAGATATTTTAATCTTCAGTAGTGCCAAACTTTGAAACTGATTCTTGATCCAACAAAGAGAAGAGATCAAATTTAATAATGATATAGATTGATAAGTGTTACACTGTTAGTTAAAGCTTTCAAAATGTTGCATAGATATATACTAACCGAAGCTTTGTAGATTATGCGAATAGATAAGGAGTCATAAAAGTTAACTTGTACAGACAGTGTAAGGATAAAAACAAGAGCAGATATTCACTTTTTTTCAGTTGTTTTTATTTTTATATATTTGGTATTTTTTAAAAATATATATATCCAAGTAAAATTTGTGACACACATATGTTTGGTAAGTCATTTGCGAGAGCTGTGAGTATTATGGATGCTGTTCGTGCTTGTGACAGTTTCGTTTCATTTACATGCTCTTGTGTCGCCCCTGTCCTTCCTGCTGTAGTGTGTGTGTGTGTTGATGGAGAGCTGTGTGTTTTGCAGACCATCTTGGAACTGTCGCAGAAGCTAGGGATAAAGAAGGAGCACGTGGAACAGAAGGTTGGGGAAACCAAGTCGGACGAAATGTCAGCCATGTATAACATGCTACTGGACAATAAACGACGAGATCAAGGTATGGGGATGTCTTCAGAAATCATTTATATAGTGCCTTCAGACCTCGAAGTGCTTTACAAAGATAATTCAATCGCAAAAAGACACACACACACACAAGCACACTCAACCCCACACATGCACGACACATCACACACTCATATGGAAGATGATATAGATGTGGTTCCATAGATTACATAGTATGGAATGGAAGTGCCTTAAATTATGTATAGACTGCTTGAAAAGGGAGGGGGGGTGGGGGGGGGGCACACAAGCCAGAATCAGTTTGGCATTGGACTTTTGATCCAGTGTTTTACCAGTGATCAGAGTTTGAGGTGCACACACACACGCACACACACACACACATGCACAATCTATATTGGTGGCGGTGGTGGAGTGTGTGTGATGTGCCATTTTTTGTGCTGTGAACGGTGTTTGGGTGGTGAATTGTTTTCATCTAATTTTTTATTACTATATTTTATATATCTGCTTTTTACTGTAAAGTGTGGTGAGCCTGCTATTGAAAGTGGGGAACTGCGCTGTATAACTATAAGCCTCCACATTATTATGATTATATTGTAATTATTATTTTTCAGACTTAATGACAAAGCAGTAATGTAGTATAGATTTACGCGCACTGTTTATCATGGTAAATGCTAAAAACACATGCGGATTTAGTGAGGAAACTGTGACGATGGTTGCAGGTCTGTTTGACGTGGATCACACGTCCAAGCAGATGGAGCGACGTGAACCCAAAACCAAACGCCGAGCCAAGTCCGCCCCTGCTGACAAGAAGGAGAAAGGTCGTGTCAAAGGAAAAATTGGAGGTATGATAAGAAAGGGGTGGGGGTGGGGGGGAGCCGTGACTGGGAAAATGGGCGTTGGTTTCTGGCTGCTGCCAGTGCCTTGATAACTTGAAGCTGAATAGGGATGGTGCTGTGATTTCTCAATTAGAAACTAGCAACAACATTAGCTAAGTGCACATCTAGACTGTTATATGGTAAAGTGGCACTTTAGCATTCTAAATTCAGCTCAGGAATTTGGGATACTAATGTGCGATTCATTCCATCCGACTTTAGAATCCTAACATTAGCTAAGTGCACATCTAGACTGTTATATGGTAAAGTGGCACTTTAGCATTCTAAATTCAGCTCAGGAATTTGGGATGCCAATGTGCGATTCATTCCATCCGACTTTAGAATCCTAAATTCAGCTCCAGGAATTTAGGATGCTAAAGTGTGAGATTACCGAATACCAGTATATAAAAAGTAAAGAAGAAACATATGGTACTACATATTCAGGAAAAAGCTAAAGAAGCCTAAAAGCTGCTCATGAAATACATGATATGATAATTTGGCACATTGTGTTCAACTCCCCTGACTCTTGTTTTTCATTGTATCCTTCGTTTCTTTTTGTCAGTGATTCAGTAGTCTTTTAGACAGAGAGACACAGACAGGTTTTTATTTCACCAATAACAAGAAAGGCAAGGCCTCCAAGACTCACTTGTGATACACTTTAAGAAAATTTAAAAAAAAGTAAAATAAATAAAAACTTATAAAAATTAGTTTCTTGAAATGTGTTCTCTATTCGTTATTATAATTATATAAAGATTTGCATTAAAAGAAAAAAAAAGGTCTCCAAGCAGTTTCGAACTAAGGGTGTTCAGATTTAGAATGATTGGTTTTATCCATTAGGCTGACGTGGTTTCAACAATGACATTAGAAAATTATCATTTAAGCATGTTCTTTTAGCGAAATAAATGGACAGCAGCAATGGAAGTGTTAACACCATTTAAATCTTGTTATTTTGATATAGCTCAGGCACTTAAAAAAGTCTGAGGTAAAGGAGATGATCCCACACACTGCAATATGTTTCCGTTTCTTTATAGATATGTTTCCGTTTCTTTATAGATGTGCAGAGATCCGTGTTTAACAACTCCTTGTTGCTGTCACTGAGAAACTATAACACGGTCCATTCAATTTCTCTTTTCTGTTCATCTACTTTAAAACATTCATTTGCAGTAAACTTGTCGACGATTATTTAAGAAATTCTTTTAATTTGGCGGTAAAGGAGATGTTGCCATCGCGTCAGGCTTTGCATCAGTTTTGTCAAGATCTGCACAGACCAGTGTAGACAAGGAACTTAACTCTGTGAAACGGTCAATTCAAGTTTTCTTTCATGTTCATTGCAGTTAATTCAGTGTCCACTTTAGAATATTCAAATGCAGCAAACACATCAACTATGTAGTTAGTGTCACTGTATGTGTTCTGTTCAGCATTTGTATTCCTTTACTTTTAACTGCGAACAAGAAAAACGAGGTCAGATGCAGCAAACACATCAACTATGTAGTTAGTGTCACTGTATGTGTTCTGTCCAGCATTTGTATTTCTTTACTTTTAACTGCGAACAAGAAAAACGATGTCATGGCGCCATCTTGTCTTCATTCGGGCAGCTGCGAAGGGGTAGCAGCGTTTTTGGATTCCTTATTGAGTATCAATGAAACAAGCCGTTAATGATTCGGAAACACGGCTAAATTCAGGAGACATACAACCTATTATTGGTACGACTGTGAAGATTTTGTTTTCCTACTATGTTTATAAGCCAAATTTGGTATTGGCAGACAAAGCTTTTCTAGAGAAAATGGCAATGTTAAAGATTACCATGGACACACACACTCACACACACACACACACACACACAGACAACAGAACAACGGGTTGTAACATAGACTCACTTTGTTTACACAAGTGAGTCAATAAAAGCACAGGAAATTGTTTTACTTTCTTCTTGCATTTCTACCTTCATTTCTGCATATGAAACATCACACACGTGGAGAAGAGTTTGATAATCATTTCATTAACTATGGGAAAGGTTGTATGGAGTTCTTATCCATGACTAAATAGAGGCATGGACTTTTTCTGTGGAAACACTGTGTATCATAATTGGGTGCAATTCTGAAAGAGGATGCAATGTCGAAGAATGATGTTTAGCCTGATGGTTTATCTACAGAGCGTGACTATATCACATAAAGGAAGTGTGATTTTTTTTTTTTTTTTTTTTTTTAATCTTTAGGCAGATTGGTATTTCTCTTTATTTAATCTATTTAAAAGTTTTATTGGTTGTTGTTGTGTTTTATCAGCTGATGAACATTTTTATTTGTTGTAACAAATGTAACTTTGAGAAAAAACTTTACAGTTTTTTTCCTGTTGTTGTATCATCTTGAGGCACATTGCTTCAAGTTTATATTGTCACTTCCTTGAGAAAGACAACTGATAACATTTTTTGTTTGTTTGTTTGTTTTAGCAAACGTAACTTTGAGAAAGACTTAAATATATTTTTTCCGTTGTTGTGTCAACTTGAGGAACACTGATTCAAGTTGATATTGTCCGATTACTTTAGCCAACATCGTTCATCTGATAACGCATTTGTAAACAGGTGTTAAAAGACAGAAATGTGATTAAAGTCTGCATTATTACACTAGATTGTTCCGTTCTTTTGTGCTTCAACACATTGAGAAAAACTAGAAATGTTCTGTATTACAGCTTTGAATTATACCTTGAATAAAGCACTGTTTTAAACATTGGTTGGTCAGTGTTTTGGCACAAAATAACACCTTGAGAGAGATACTGATTAAAGCATTCATCCTTTGGTTTTGTGGCACTGCATACCACCTGGTTCAAATGTTCCATCTACAGTATTGTGGCAATATATAATAACAGTTTGAGAAAGATCCTGATTAGAATATTCATCGTTCAGTATTGTGAAACTAAATGATGACACCTTGTAATGGCTGATTAAAGCGTTCATAGTGGCACAGGTATAATACCTTGGGAAAGACCCGAATAAAATGTTCATTGTTTAGTATATTTGAACAATATGATGCCATGAGCATGCAACATTGTGGCACAATATAAAACCTTCAGCACTCAGTGTTGTGGCACAATATACCCCCTTGAGAAAGACCCTCATAAAAATGTCCACTCTTTTTTTTTTTTTTTTTTTTTTTTTTTTTGTGCACTGTATAACACCTTGAGCACTCAGTATTATGGCACTGTATAGCACCTTGAGAAAGACCCAGATTAAAATGTCCTTCACTCATTTTTATGGCATTATATAACACCCTGAGTACTCAGTATTGTGGCACTATATACCCCCTTGAGAAATAACCTGATTAAAATGTCCTTCACTGTTTTGTGGCACTGTGCAACAGCTTGAGCACTCAGTATTGTGGCACTGTATCCCACCTTGAGAAAGACCCAGATTAAGATGTCCTTCTCTCAGTTTTGTGGCATTATATAACACCTTGAGAACTTAGTAATATGGCATTATATAACACCTTGAGAAATACCCAGATTAAGATGTCCTTCTCTCAGTTTTCTCAAGGCCTGACTAAGCGCATTGGGTTACGCTGCTGGTCAGGCATCTGCTTGGCAGATGTGGTGTGGCGTATATGGATTTGTCCGAAAGCAGTGACGCCTCCTTGAGCTACTGAAACTGAAACTCTCTCAGTTTTGTGGCATTATATAACACCTTGAGAACTTAGTATTATGGCACTATATCCCACCTTGAGAAATACCCAGATTAAGATGTCCTTCTCTCAGTTTTGTGGCATTATATAACACCTTGAGAACTTAGTATTATGGCATTATATAACATCTTGAGAAATACCCTGATTAAAATGTCATTCACTCACTTTTGTGGCCTTGAGTACTTAGTATTATGGCACTGTATACACCTTATAAAAGACCCTGATTAAAGTGTTCAGCACTCAGTATTATTGCCCTGTATAGCACCTTGAGAAAGATCCGGATTTAAATGTTCAGATTTTAGTATTATGACACCGTATAGCACCTTATAAAAGACCCTGATTAAAGTGTTCAGCACTCGGTATTATTGCACTGTATAGCACCTTGAGAAAGACTGCTTAAAATGTTCAGCATTCAGTTTCTTTGGCACTGCATAGCACCTTGAGAAATACCCTGATTGAAATGTTCAACACTCAGTACTGTGACACTATATGGCAACTTACAAAAGACCCTGATTAAAATGCTCAGCACTTGGTATTGTGGCACTTATGGCACCTTGTGAAAGACCCTGATTAAAATGTTCAGCACAGTATAGCGCCTTATAAAAGACCCCAATTAAAATGTTCAGCACTGTATAGCACCTTATAAAAGACCCTGATTCAAATGTTCAGCACTTGGTATTGTGGCACTTATAGCACCTGATAAAAGACGCTGATTCAAATGTTCAGCACTTGGTAGTGTGGCACTTATAGCACCTTATAAAAGACCCTGATTCAAATGTTCAGCACAGTATAGCGCCTTATAAAAACCCTGATTAAAATGCTCAGCACTGTATAGCACCTTATAAAAGATCCTGATTCAAATGTTCAGCACTTTACCTATAACACCTTATAAAAGACCCTGATTAAAATGCTCAGCACTCGCTATTGTGGCACTGCACAGCACCTTGAGAAATGCCTCAACAACCTAAAGTGGTGACCGTGACGTTCACTATTGTGGCAGCACTCGCACTGTGTGTGACACAGCCCTCAAAGTGTCCCTTGTTCAGTAGCATAGTGCCACAGAGGTGAGAAACACCTGTAATTCATGTTGTTAGTTCCGCCAGCTCTTGTCCTGCCAGCGCCAGAGGTGTGCGTGGAGTCGGCACCCCACAGTGGCAGCGACGCCACAGGCGAGCCAGAAACGCGGATGACGTCGTTCGACTTCCTGGCGCTCTGCAGCACGCCGTCTTGGCTTGGGCCCGAGAGGAGGAGGTCTCGACGGAGAGGACGTTCCCCGATCGCCGCTGCACAGCACAAAAATACTGACGGGGTGAGCGTAAAAAAGAGAAATCCGTTTCTGTATGGTTTTTGATAAGTTTGTTACAATGATTCTAGTGGGAATTTTTTTGTTTGATTTTGGTTATTGCTGCTACATGATTTCTGTTACAAGTTTTTAATTGATATTTTCTTTATTCTTCAGTGTGTTTTGTGTTAAAAGATTGGTTTCTTCATGTTTTAGGAATTTTATCTTTTGCTCATGCATGAGTTTAGCGGGCAGTGATATTTTTCAACATTATCAGTATTGATAATGATATGAAATCATTCTGATATAGTCATGTGTCACATTAATTATATTTTTGTGGTTGCGGGAGTGTATGAAGAATGTTAGGGGTGGGTGGGGGTGGGGGTCATTTTTTCTTCATGAAAGGATGTCAGTGCAGATTAGCAGTGTATGGACGTAGTGGATGGCAGGAAGTTCTGGAACCAAATGTCAGTGTGCACACAGAAAAGTTACAAAATGATTGGTACAGAATTTGAGTTCTGTATGTTGAATCTTTCGTATATATATAGTATTGTCATTGACTTTAGTAGGTACAGATCTGAAGTAATGGTCATTGCTTTCTGTTTGAGTTATTGTTGAGGAGAAATTCTTCCCACTGGAGTTTTAAAGGGTGATCTGGAGACGGAGTAACTGTTTCTTGAACTACGTGCCTTGGACAAGAAGTTTACAATGTCCTGCAGTGGAAATGAACACAGTGAAGAAAAAAAGACTATGCGGTTGTAGTTTAGTGTTGCCGATACAATGCTGCCTGTGTTTTAGAATGACACGGTTTTCATTCAGTTGAGTGACAGAGGTCCATTCTTCTATTATTTTGATAGGATGCATTGATTTCTCTGCATTTTCATGTTATGTGCCTTTGTGCACCTGTTGGCAATATTTCCCTGAGCTTCCAGACTGTGACCGTTGTTGATGATGTGAAGAAAGGGGTTGTCCACCTTGATGGCTGGACGGTTGACGAGTGACACACACACTGATAAGCTGATGTGTTTGATGATGTGTACACAGAAGTCTCTAGACCCCCCCCACCCCCCCAACCCCCCAGTGTGATTTTGCGTGTAGATTTTGTTGTTTGTTTGTCTGTCTGTCTGATGTCCAGATACGTCCTCTTTAGTGTGTCTTGCATACAAGTGTAACATACTGTCTTTTGATTCACCAACAGATGTCAGTGCGAAGTCAGTTAAGACGGGTATGGTTACTAATGCTTTACTGTTACTCTTTGGATGGTTTCTTAATGGCTTATGGAACTGTGCACCTCAAAATCTGATTCTTCATTTTTTTTTTTTTTTTGGCTTTATGGGTTGTTGTTTTTTTAAAGGGAATTTGGTGTCTTGCCTTTTCATGTGGCTTAAAACAACACTGAAATCACTTAGCGTTGTAATCTGTAGCACTGGCAGTGATAAATGTATCAACAAGAGAAAGCAGGAAAGTCAAAGGATGTAGCAAATCTTTAGCACAGAATGAAGGCCATGTGCAAGAAGGTGGTATGTACAAACAGGCTTTTTTAAAAAGTTTCCTTTGCATAGTGTAAATTGAATGACTATGATTAATTGCTGATGACAAGTGCTCAACACTGATCAAAATAACAATGATAATGATAATAACGAAGTGCTCTTCTATAGCGCTGTTCCCTCACAGAGGCTCACAGTGTTTCACAAATCAAATAAAACAAGATGACTGAGAGACTTACCTTCAGAAGTTACATGTGTGCTCTCTCTCTCTCCGTGTAGACTACATGAATTTGTATGTGTTAACATCATTTTGCATCTCTGGGCCATAGCTTTCATATGTACACATTTCAACTAAAAGGAGTTGCGTGTTGATAACTATTAATTCCCAGATTTTAGGCAGCCATACTCAGGTTGGGTTTGCTTGTGTCGATAACCCACACAGTGTTTACATGAACATATTATAAACAAGTGTTGGATTTGGTCCATGAGAAGAAATAAGGCATTGTAGCAGATCTGAACATACAGCGACCTGAGAGATCGTTGGTGTGAAGTCCACTCATTCAGCGTGCTATGATTTGAATCTCATACCTCATAGACTTCACTGTGGAATCCAAGGCACTGATCACAAAGTTATAGCACCTGCTGACAGGTACAAAACAGAACAGAACAGAGCTGACCAGATTATTCCTTTCAAACTATGCATTTTATTCAGAGAAAAACAACAACAACAGATATTGAAGAATGGCATTGATTTATCGATAAGTTTTTACATTATGTTAAGATTAAGATTCATCCCTGTGATTTTTTTTTATATTGATAAGTTCCTTGTGTTGTCACAAACAATTTCTGTTTTTTAATGGCCCTGTGTTCACCCTGTTCGTGTCATGAACAGTCAGTGCACACTCCGTCAACCAAAATGAAATGCAGTTACCGGAGCCTTGTCCAATTAAAAAAAAAAAATGTATTATTTTTTTTGACACAGTATACTTTTCTGTGTGAAATTCAGGCTGCTCTCCTCGGGGAGAGGGCGTTGCCACAATGCAGCATTACCCTTTATTTCTTTCTGTCAGCAGATGTGTTGGTTTCCTTTCAAAGTGGATGTTTCTACATAGTTTTGCCAGGGACAACTGTTTTGTTGCCGTGGGTTCTTTTACTTGTGCTGTGTGCTTGCTGGACATGGGATCTCCGTTTATGGCCTCATCTGAATGACTAAATAAGCAGACTCCAAGTGTTCTTGTGTGTGTAAAAGGTTCACAACTCAAGTTGATGATTTTATAAAGCCTGAATCAGAAGAACATTCAAAACTATCAGAAAACATGGTGCTTGGTCCACATTGTCTTATGCATAGGGTCAGGAAGAGCAAAAGCACCATGTATTATATTGCGTTGGAAATCTCTTCCTAGTACTCTGAGAATATGTGCTGAATGTGCTGTGAAGACTAGTAAGCAAGCTGAACAAATGAGCACAGAGCTGTCAACAGATTTGGGACAAGGATATAAGTAAGAATCAGTGAACAAAAAAACAAAACAAAAAAAAACAAAAAACAACTTTGAAGTAAAAAATTCTGGACAAAGAATTTGGAAACAGCAAGAGTTAGTTATAAAAAAAATAAAAAAATAAAAATAATAATAATAATAATAAAGCAAAAACAAACAAACAGAAAATAAGGTTTGCAATAAAAAGTTTTGGACCAAAGACTTGGGAAACAGTAAGGGTTAAGTGGACTGGAAAAAAAACAAAAACAAAAAAAACAAAAACAAAACAAAATCGTCTGAAACGTTTTGGACAAAAAAACATGGAAACAAGTAAGAATAAGTAAATTGATCCCCACAAAAAAAAACATACAACAGAAAACGAAAACAAAACAACAAAACTATGAGGTTTGAAATAAAAACGTTTTTGACATTTAAAAAAACAAAAAAAAAAAAAAACGAAATAAAACTAAGTATAAAGTTGAAGAGCCAAGCCAAGCGTTGAAATCTTGAAGGTAACCCCCCCAGTGAAGCAAAACAAAAGACAACAGAGCATGTTGTTGTGTGAGCACACACGCTGGCTGCACCGTGTTGCACAGTTTCATGAAGCCTCTTCTGAACAGTGAGCGCCTGCCTCGACTCCTTTTGACATAGTGTCCATTGCCGTGTCTTGCTTCTCTTGTCATCACCGCTGTTTGATATATATTGTAACGTTTTTTCTGTTTGTCCTTTTTCTCCTGCTACTGTGTGTGTACATGTACTGTACATGCCACATGTACCTGTATATATGTATGCATATATGTATGTGTATATATATATATATATATATATATTCTAACCTGGCTCCTGTTCATTGTCCTGATTAACAATGCGGTGGACTTTTCGCTTACAGTGACACACGATTTCTTGCCTTTTTTCCATGTTTTTTGTTGTTTTTTTTTATAATTTTTTTATGTCTTTTTGCATTGGAATCGGCTCTTCAGTTACCTTGAAAAAAAAACTGATCAAGGTTTTCTGGAGAGCATGACAGTCTAACTGTGCAAATATAGACTGGGACCGTTCTTGATTTTTTTTTTTTTTTTTCTGTGTGTGCGTATTTTCACCAGTGCTGTATGCCAGTCTAAAGTTATCTTTTCATCTTCATTGTTTTTCAAAAAAGAAAGAAGAAAAAAAAAAAAAACCTCACAGAAAGCTCCAAAGAGTGTGTCTATGTACTATGTGTTGTTTTTGGGTTTTTTGGGTTTTTTTTATGGTTCCATTGTGTTTTCCTGCCGTGGTTCGCAGAATAGCCTGTGAGATCCATTGTCAAACAGGGCCACATGTTGTTTGGGTACAGCCAAGGTCATGCCTGCAAAGAAACTAAACCTTAGATGTTGGTGTTTTGTGTGAGGAAGCATGGTTTAAGAGTCCAGACTGAACGAGTAGTTTCGAAGGAAACCCAAAGCAGGATGAAAAAGAAGAAGAAAGGTTTGGTTTTGTTGGTTGGTTTAAAAAAAAAAAAAAAAAAAAAAAAGATAATAGATTGAGAGGGAATCATCATAAAGCACAGACAGATTTGTTACGTGGTAGGTGTATTTCTGCTTGTTGAAGAGAGATGATCTGAATAGGTTTTAAATTTTTTGAGTCTTTACTTCTCCTTTCTCCCCCCCTCCCCCCCACCCCCCTTTCCGCCCTCTCCCCCCCCCCCCCAGGCCCCCCCCCCCCCCCCCATCTCTCTCTCTCTCTCCCTGTGCTTATATGCATATCTACCAAGTGTACATTTAATATTGTAAAGCATAGATACTAACTTCTACACACACACAAACACACACTCACACACACACACACACACACCAAACAGCACCGACTGTTTTGTTAACTTCCATTTTTCTTTCTTTCTTTCTTTTCAAAAGATGTTTTTATGTTATTTCAATATTATGATTGTTTCCATTTTTTTTTCTTTTTTTCTTCTTTTCTTATTAATTTTCTCACGGCTTTGTCTGTTTTATTTCACTGAAAAGAATAGTCCATGCACTCTTTCATTGCTTGCATATTTTTGCGCACATTTTTTGGTTATGGTTTATTTCTGTCTGTTTCACAGTAGTATTTGTCCAGACATTTATCTTCTTGGCAAAGTATTAATCATCAATGGTAATGCTCAAGTTCTAAGAAAAGAAAAGAAAAAATCCCTGAAATAAGAAATAGAATTTGTGTTGTTGGGTTGAGTTTTTAAAAAAGTAAAACTGACTTACAAGTGAATGATTAGATGCATAGAAAGCAATCCAAGTTGTCCTCATTTAATAGCTTACGGAACACTGGTTAACCAATCCAGTGCATGATGTAGATGTGTTGATGAATACATCATAGTCATTTTCAAACACATACATTTCTACACAAGCACGCACGCGTGCACACACACACACACATACACACACAGTTGCTTGTGAATGTTCATTGTTCTTGTGCAACATACCGAATGTAAAAGTCATAATCTGAAGACATTGCAACTAAATCAGCTGAAATCCTAACTAAAAATCGTCAACTGAAATAAACACATTGATAACACTTGTCTGAATATACACATAGATGAATACATGAATAGAACACTATACAAGATTCATCAATCCATGGAAATTGAATATGAAACCAATTTTATTTTAATGCAGATAAAATTATTCAAGGACCAGAAAATACACAAGTGAATGCAGAAACAGACGATAAATGAAATGATGCTGATCATTTTGTTACTGCAATGAAAGAGACCTTGGACAGAAACCTGATAGTAATTACTTTAATACTGACTGGACAAGCAAGGTCAGAGTCATTTTCTATATCAAAGATTGATTTAATCTGGGAATTAACCATAATCTTTCCTTCGCCTGCATTTCCCTTACGGCCCCAAGCGCCATTCTAAGACTTGAAATTGTTTTTCCCATGGGGAAAATCACCTTTTGGAAATTAATATATGAAGTGTATAGAAGCATATAAGTGAATGGATTGTGTATAAAAAAACAACAACAAAAAACAAACAATCCAACAGTAGATTTATACATGAAGTGTAGAACAATTTGTATTGTGTGCTTACAAAAAGTGAACATCAATTTGACGAACACTCTGCTAAGGTTAATCTGACAGCAGTGAGCTGTCCCAACAATTAGTGGCATATGTTTAGACTGGAGAGGGTAGAAGAGTATGAATATAGATTATTGTGAGCATGATTTGTAGTATAGTAACACACACACACACACACACACACACACACACACACACACACACACACAGACAAAAGGAGAGATAGATACACACAGTGCACCAAGTACATGCTTCACATGGGACCTTGGTTTATCGTCTCATCTGAATGACTAGATGATCAGTTTGATTTTCTCGTCAAACTTTTGACAAAGGTCAAGAGTGGGATTCAAACCCAGACCCTCACGGACACTGTTTCTCTCTCTCTCTCTCTCTCTCATCTCTCTCTCTCTCTCTCTCACACACACACACACACACACACACACACACACACACACACACACACACACACACACATGTGGAGTGATGGCCTAGAGGTAACACGTCCGCCTAGGAAACAAGAGAATCTGAGCGCGCTGGTTCGAATCACGGCTCAGCCGCCAATATTTTCTCTCCCTCCACTAGACCTTGAGTGGTGGTCTGGACGCTGGTCATTCGGATGAGGCGATAAACCGAGGTCCCGTGTGCAGCATGCACTTAGCGCACGTAAAAGAACCCACGGCAACGAAAGGATTGTTCCTGGCAAAATTCTGTAGAAAAATCCACTTCGATTGGAAAAGCAAATAAAACCGCACGCAGGAAAAAATACAAAAAAAATGGGTGGCGCTGTAGTGTAGCGACGTGCTCTCCCTGGGGAGAGCAGCCCGAATTTCACACAGAGAAATCTGTCATGATAAAAAGAAATACAAATACACCCCCACACACACACGCACACACGCGCACGCGCGCGCACCCCCACCCCCCACCCCCCCCACACACACACACACACAGCTTATTAGAAAAGAAAGTTGCATGTCACCTTTCCTTACAAGCTACTTTCCGTGTTGAATGATACTGCTTTCTCTATCGTCACCTGCTTCATTTTGTGCTTTAGATTTTCCTTTGTCTGTGTTGTTTGTACTTCTTTGTTTGCAAACACTTTCATTTGCATTAGTGTATTTCTTTGTTTTTTTTCTGCTTGAAATGCACTAGGATTGAACGTGTGAACAAGAGATGTGTATCTTCCCCTTTTTTGTGAAGGGGGCGGGGGATGGGGGTGTGGGGAGAATGAGGGGGGACATTATTTAATTTGTATGAACTCTTCAGTGAAGGCGTCAGAAGTTTTGCTTTTGAGAATGATTTGCTATCCTTCTCTTTTACCTTTGATTCAAATTTTATATGATTTGTGTCTTTTATTATTTGTAACATTTTTTTTTTTTTTTTTTTTAAGGTATCGTTTCCAAGGGGAAAGTATCTGGCATCATATGGAGTTTCTTGCACATAGGCTGGGCAGTAAGAGTTAAGGGGGAATATGAGGCGTCTGTAAACAACTTATCGGGGTTTTTTTGTTTTTTTTTTTTACAATGAATTTGCTAAGATGTAAGATGCTTAAAGAGTTAGGGGTGGTGGGGAGAGGGGCGGGAGACCAGAGAGTATAGCTAACAAACCCTTAAAAGATGTGCAACATAGGGTTCTTGATATCCTTTATATGGAGAGGGCAATTTGTTATTTTAGTGGTGTTCCAGCCTTCCCTGTAAATGTGTCCTTTCTTTTCTCCCAACTTTGAAAGGCTTTCAAATTTGAACAACTTTATGTTGTGAGTTTTAACCCAGTTTTTTGTTAGCCATGTAGTGTGTGATGCCGAATGTGATATCATTTTTATGTAAAAAAAAAAAAAAAAAAAAAAAAAGTTCTGTACTGATTTGTTATGGAAAAATGATATTGCAATATAACAATGGAGAGAAAGAATGAAGGAAAAAGAGAGAACAGAGGTAAATTGTTGAGCTTTTTGAACGTCAGTGTTTGCTTTTGTGCTTAGATTTACATTACATTACTTTAGAATTTGAATTGTGAATTTCTTTCATTGTATGCAAGTTTTAACAGAATTTTTGTTTCAGTTGTGAATAAATGAAAAATATGACTAAGTGGATGAAGGATTGAATCAGCAAATGCACAAACAGAAGAACAATTTACAGGATTGATAATGGAAGAAAAGTTCAAAGCAGATAATTGTGATGTGGTATTGTGTGAAATGATCTCTGACAGTTCGTACTGTATGAAGTTCCAAAGCTTTTGCAAAAAGTAGTGCATTATGAGAACAGTGAACATGGTCTTCCATATGTTGTATATAATATTGTACTATATTAATATTGTATAATACAAAATTATATTATATGTTGTATCATATTATATTGCATAATGTTACATTATATTACATTGTTTTTATCTCTTATAATCTGTGTGTGTGAGTGTAAGTTGGATTTTGATATTTTCCTTTATTTAAAAAAAAACTTTTTTTCATATGTTTTTGGATGTGTGTGTTTGAGTGTGTGTGTGTGTGTGTTCACGCGCACAGATACAAGCTTGAAAAGCAAACATATTAGGCATACATGTACTGATTATGTGTGATATAATTATGTCACTTAAATGGTGGTTTGATACATGTGTGAAAGAAAGCAGATGAGCAAGTAATTGCAGTGAAAAATCCTGCAAAGAAAGTTCACACTCATTGTGAACAGATGTGAACTTTCAATTATGTACTTATTATTTTGTTAAAAAAAAAAAATTAAAAAAAAAGAAGAGAAAAACTCTAACAGAAATGACAGTTGAGCTTGTTCCCGTATTTGATTGTAAATTTAGAGTCATATTACTAGTGTGTGTGTGTGTGTGTTTATGAGAGCAAGAGAGAGAGAGTGTGTGTGTGTGTGTGTGTGCTATGATTGCATGGATTATTTTGTTTTTCATTACATTGTTTCTTGCATGGCAGCAAGTGGATTGATTTTTTTTTTTTTTTTTAAGGCTTCCCCATTTCATGTCTGGATTTTTGTTGAGTCCATTCCATTCCTTTTAACCTGACACTCATCAGACTCAGTTCAGTGACTTGTTTCAACAAGAAAGACAACTGGCACATGGCTGAAGTTTGATTTGTGGTTCTGTTTTATTTGTTTGTTTATTTTTCATTATTTATTGTTTTTATTTGCTTCCACACAAAACATATTTGTCAGAGAGAGAGAGAGACAGTCGGTTGACAGGGGGGTAAGTGGGGTGGGGGGTGGGGATGGGGAGATACTTTTTTTCTGGTCTGTTTTGAAAGAGTTACAAGATTTGGTTAAGGTGAGAATGAAAGACTTGATGCTTTTAAAGATTGGATAAGAATGTCACTTTACATTGTGTAAACATGTAGCAGTGTATATGTATGTTAGTTGTATGTCAGTACCTTTGTTAACCGTGCTGTGGGTGGCATTTTGGAATAAATGATAACGGGTTGAAATGAAATAGGTTACAAGCAGGACAGCCATGATACTACTTAGTGTGTGTGAATCATTAGTTTCGCTTTCAGTTTCTCAAGGAGGTGCCACTGCACTGTTTGGATTGCATCTTCAACACATACATGTATCAATTTATTCATATATGTAATTATATATAAATATCCCCAGTGCAATGGTGAGGCCTTGAGAGGCTGTCATGAGCTAAGTGTTTGTGAGAATGACTTGGTAATATTTGTTTGAATGTAAATTTGTGTGCGTGATCTGTATTTGTACTTGTGAGTGTGTATTTTTCTGTATATAAACTGTGCCATAATGGTAATTTAACGTCCGTCAAAGTGGGTTTCTCTCTTCACTCTGATCCTTTTGTTTTGTTTTGTTTTTTGTTTCGTTTTAACCACATGAACACACACACACACTCACGTACAATCATGGGAAAATAAGCACGTAAGCCGTAGCATGCGCATTTAGTATACATTATTGTTAGTGTTAAGCAAAACCATGGCATGTTCAGGTCTGTGAGACTGATTGAGCAAAAGGCCGAGACACATGAAGACATGCACAAGCGTATACACACTCACACACGCACGCACACACACAGATACATGAATATGCACATGCACACCATAGGGAGAGGAGGAGGACGGACACATCGACATGCAAGCATTAATCATGTACTGGGAGTAAGAACATCCAGCATACAGAAACAAAGGTTTGAACATGGTGTGCTGTGTGGAGGGAAAAAAAAAATGCCTGAGAAATGTGTTGTTGATTTTTTTCTAGGTCATTATTCAAGGTGCATATTGAATGATCGTTGTCAGACAGGTTTTACTCTGTAGTTGCTGTGTTCTTTATAGACCTTTTAAATACTCAAAATGTGTCCTGTTTTGACATTTTCATTATTAGCTAATCTTCAGATATGATGAGTTTTATCATTTATTTTATCAACTGCCCTCCAGATATGACCAGTTTTATTATCGTTTATTTTATTGGCGGTCCTCAACATCTGACAAGGTTTATCATTTGTTTCATTTGCAGTCCTCGAAATTTGACCGGTTTTATCACTTGTTTTATCAGCAGTCCTCAAAATATGACCAGTTTTTATCATCTATTTTATTAGCTATCTTCAAAATATGATCACTTTTATTGATGATTTTTTCATTAGCAGCTGCTGGTGTTTGCTGTGTGTGTGTGTGATGATGGCAGGAGCGTGTGTGTTATAACAGTCACTAACATTACACTGATGACATGACCTGATACCGATACTGATGACATGACCACAGAGGGTTGTAGTGGGTGTATGTGTTCACATTTGTTCTGACATGACAGCGTTGACTGAAGCAATATCAGTAAGGATTGATAGAAATGAGAGAACACTGGTTTAGAACCTGACAGGATGACACTCTTTATTAAGTGTCATTGGCGACAAACAATATGTGGATGGTCATGGAGGTAATGTTGATGATAGATAAAAGGAAATGTCATGTTTTTTTGGGGGGAAACTGTTGCATGACAGATTTAGGAGATTGTGGTGCAGAAGTAGTGTTGTCAAGGGGCTTAGCAGAAGTCCTGTGAACATAGAGGGTGTGAACGAGGGGTGGTGTGACAAGAGAGGTGTGTGAGTATTGCGGTGGTTGCGTTGTCAACCTAACAGAAGTCCTATGAATATTGAGGGTGTGAATGAGGGCTGGTGTGACGAGAGGTGTGTGAGGGAGGGGTGGCGTGACAGGGAAGGTGTGTGCGATAGAGGCTGACGTAGTGTGGTGGCTGTGCAGGACTACATGGAGCGGCACGGCATAGAGGCCACACACACGGTGGCGGGCCGGGACGACCATCACCACGCCCCCCCGCACACCCACCACAACCACATCACCACCTCTGGTCACCAGGCCTCCAACCCTTCCCACTTCCTGACGCCAGACCACGCAGCTTCCAACCTGTCCGTGCCAGACATTGACGGCATCAACCCCCACCTGCACCGAGGGTCCTCCCTCAAACTGTCCAGGAAGCGCGCCCGCTCATTCGGGCCCGGGCAGAGAAGACGCTCCTCTTTCAAGCGTTCTGGTTCTGTGGATACCCCTGTGCAGTCCGGCCCAGAGGATGCCGAAAACAGTCCGCTGCAGTGTGCCAAGTCAGAAACGCTAGCCACCAACTCCCCTTCCACTCTGTCAATGGCTGCAGCATCTCTGGCGGTGGCCTTTGGGGGCCAGACGCCCAAAGTGTTGACGTTACAAGTGCCGGCCCTGAAGGCCAGCCCAGTGCCCCGGCCGGCCAACCTAACACTCAAGGAGTGCTATTCGTTAAACTTGGGCACCGCCCCCAAACCTTCCTCGCTCAACCCCTCCCGGCCTGTGAAGAGTAGTTTGGCGCCACCTGTGAACAAGGGGCTAGACGGAGGAGGAGGAGGAGGGGGGAGGAAGGGCCCGTTAACTAGTGTGGAAGTGCATGTGTCGGATACCACCTCGCCCCCGTGCCCCCCAGTGCCCAACACGGTGCTGGATAGCTCCTCTCCTGAGGTGATGGGGGCAGTGGCTGGGGCAGAGTGCCAGGTGTCTGTGGACGTGGAGAAGCTG
Organism: Babylonia areolata; assembly: GCF_041734735.1. NCBI lineage: Eukaryota > Metazoa > Mollusca > Gastropoda > Neogastropoda > Buccinidae > Babylonia > Babylonia areolata. The sequence goes on along the minus strand of NC_134878.1, from coordinate 8,448,725 downwards.
GACCTGCCCTCCACCTCCCAACTGGCGCAGGCCTGGAGCACAGAGTCCCTGCTGGAGGACAGGGAGGGGCCCACGCTGCCCTCCCCGGAGCACCAGGAGGTGGGCGGGGCGGAGGGGGCGGCAGCAGGACCCGGCCACCTCCTGCCCCGACCCCTCCACCTCCTGGACCGCAGCCAGCGCCCCGTTTTTCACCAACAAGTGCCCGCACCGCCCCTCTCCCTCCACCACCGGGAGAGACCCCGTCTGCAGAAAGGATACAAGGGAGCTACAGCTATGCAACTGGGTGTGTCCAAGAGTCCCTTACACTATGGATCGCCGCCCGTTCGCCGACCCGACGCCCGGCACATAGTGGACTCAGTGAGGGGGCGTAAACTGGCGGAGGAGACGAGGGAAGGGTTCAGCACCACTCTGGAGCCTGACCTGCGAGCGTTGACTCTGGACGACCTTGTGGGGGCAACAGGTATCTCAGGAAATTTCCATGTTGAGGATTATGAGGACGACGCGGATGGGCTGGAGAATGAGGTGGAGGTGATGACGGAGGATGAGGATGTGGTGTTTATGAGTGAGTCGGATCCCATCCAGCCCTACCTGGGCCCCCCGCCCAAGAACAGGGCTGTGGGAGGCATCATCGCCAGTGCGCAGCAGCACCGTCTCCCCAGCCCGGACGAGGTGGAGGAGGACCTGCTTCTGCTGGGCACGGGCTCCGCCTCAGGAACTGCCGCCGCTGCCCCCGCTGTGTTGGAGTACCTGCACCGGCGACAGCGAGGGTCCACAGGGTCCCACTCCCAGGCCAGCAGCAGCGGCAGCAAGTCACAGATTCGGGGGTCAGTGCCTCTGCAAGGGGGGAAGCTTAAGACCCCCACCACCCCCCTGTCGTGGATGGTGTTGCGCTCTCCCCTGGCCCGGATCGAGAGTTTCCACAGTGATGATTTTGACTACTATAACTCCTCGGATAACGAGCCTGCAGAGCACGCCTCTGTGGCCTCAGCCTCTCCCATGTCAGCCAGCACGCCCACTGTGCCCTGCTTTGCCTACAGGCTCAACATGCCCAGGAAGAAGCCCCCAAAGTTAAAGAAAGGCACTGCCGGGGATAACACGGCGGGCAAAACGGGCAAGAAAACTTCAGCGTCTGGCATGAAGGGCAGTGCAGCTGCTTCCATGTGAGTACTTTCGTCGCTTATGGTTGGTGGCTCAAAGGTGTTCACACAGTTCTTTCTTTGCTCAGAGCAGTTGTTGTTATAGTCTTAAGATAGGAGTAATTTTGTGCTGTGAAGTGGGGGTTTTTTTTTTGTTTTTTTTGTTGTTGTGTTTTTTTTGTATAGCTGGTTTTTAAACATTTCTATTCAGATTTGACATTTGGGGTCATTAATTGTACCATGGTAAACTGATGCATACTGGAATTTTATGGCTAACTGGGTAATAAGCTACCCAGCCAAGATTTGACACTATGGTAGACAGACATACAGTAATAATGAAATTATTAGTTATTCAAACTATTGTTTTAAAAGGGTTTTTGACTGTTATACAGAAAAAGAACACACATTTAGAAAAAGATAAAAAGTTTTATATGTTCAAGCTTTTCCCATTATTTTGCTTTTTCACATTTTGACCACTTTTTGTTGGTAGATATAATATGAAAACACATCCATCCAGGCATATGAAGATGTGAAGAAAGCAAGTGGATTTTCAAGACCAGTGTCTTGCAATATCGTTACTCAACTGAACTGTTTTCACTTCAGCATATTGATACACATGAAAATTACCACATAATTTCTGTTTGAATGTAAAATTTATATATGATTATATCGTTTAGGCTAGTTCTGCAAAGATGGTTTTTTTTTGTGCGTGCCAAGAGTTTGGGATGGGGTTATCACAACAGTTTCTTTATGAGTGTTTAATATTCTAACAAAATATTATGTTCAGATGTGAAATTTTATTTGTTGACAATATTGCAAGGAAAATGCCAATCATGAGTCAACATTAATGAAGTAATGTGATGACTTTTTTTTTTTTTTTTTTTTTTTTTTTTTTTTTGGTAAGATTTGCATTGCAGTGCATATGAAAATGAAAAAGACAACAGCAAAAAACAGTATCCATTTGAGTGTCTTGTTACAGGAGAGTGAGGTAATGCGAAAGTTACTGATTTCTTCCAAGCAAGACCATTTTGTTAGTTGAAATCCTTTTTTTTGAGTTTGTCTTGATTTGATCAGGTTTCCTCTCCGTGTTCTTCCTTTGAGTGGATACCTGTAAGTTCAATTTTTTTTTCTTCTTTTTTTTTTTTTTCTTTTTTTTTTTTAATCAGCCTTTCATGTTTTTGGTTTTACGAAAACTGAAACATGTAATGACATTCTTTTAATGATTTGGTTGCCTTTATTTGCACTCTCTTGAAGGCAACACTGTCTCTCCAGGTGTAGAGACCCTTTCAATTTTGTCATTTACCAAGCGAGGTTGAGCAAATGCTTTTAGTTATTACTTAAAGAAAAAAAGCTAATAATAAATGTCACAGACCTGAACTTAGATGAATCTCCTCATCAGCAGCATGTATGCATTATCATCAAAACCTGAATGGATACATGTCCATATTAGCAGCATGCATTATCATCAAAACATGAATGGATACATATCCATATTAGCAGCATGCATTATCATCAAAACCTGAATGGATACATGTCCATATTAGCAGCATGCATTATCATCAAAACTTTGGTAGAGCGAAAGTTTTCCATATCAACATCATCTATGCATTATCATCCTCATCCACATCCACCATCATATTAAATGCAGAAAAATTGGCTGGATGTAAAAAGGCATGCTCCTTTCATAGGCCTATTACCGTTGTTTTCAAATAATTTGTCTTGTCTTGCCTGTTGTCTTGTCTTGTCTTGTATTGTCCTTTATTAGTCAGTGCCCTTTCACTCACTGACTCCTCTACAACATTGCTCAACATTGCTGTCAGTAAGGGGCTTTATGATTATTTGACGGCCATGGCTGATGTCCTTATGAATGATGAATTAGTATACTATCTTGTATAGGCAAGTCCCAGCACCACCAACAGCAGTGCAGGGTCTCCTCTGGTGTATGGCCTCATGGTGGCTTGACATTGATAGTGCTCTATATACACTGCCCGAACTGGGACAGGAGCTTTGGTCAGTGGGTGTATGGCCTCATGGTGGCTTCACATTGACGGAGCTCTGTTTTCACTGCCTGAACTGGGACATGAGCTTTTGTCAGTGGGTGTATGACCTCATGGTGGCTTGACATTGATAGAGCTCTGTTTTCACTGCCCGAACTGGGACAGGAGCTTTGGTCAGTGGGTGTATGGCCTCATGGTGGCTTGACATTGATGGAACTCCGTATACACTGCCCCAACTAGGACAGGAGCTTTGGTCAGTGGGTGTATGGCCTCATGGTGGCTTGACATTGATGGAACTCCGTATACACTGCCCCAACTGGGACAGGAGCTTTGGTCAGTAGGTGTATGGCCTCATGGTGGCTTGACATTGATGGAGCTCCATATACACTGCCAGAACTGGGACAGGGGCTTTGGTCAGTGGGTGTATGGCCTCATGGTGGCTTGACATTGATGGAACTCCGTATACACTGCCCCAACTAGGACAGGAGCTTTGGTCAGTGGGTGTATGGCCTCATGGTGGCTTGACATTGATGGAACTCCGTATACACTGCCCCAACTGGGACAGGAGCTTTGGTCAGTGGGTGTATGGCCTCATGGTGGCTTGACATTGATGGAGCTCCATATACACTGCCAGAACTGGGACAGGGGCTTTGGTCAGTGGGTGTATGGCCTCATGGTGGCTTGACATTGATGGAGCTCTGTATACACTGCCAGAACTGGGACAGGGGCTTTGGTCAGTGGGTGTATGGCCTCATGGTGGCTTGACATTGATGGAGCTCTGTATACACTGCCCCAACTGGGACAGGAGCTTTGGTCAGTGGGTGTATGACCTCATGGTGGCTTGACATTGATGGAGCTCTGTATACACTGCCCGAACTGGGACAGGAGCTTTGGTCAGTGGGTGTATGGCCTCATGGTGGCTTGATATTGATGGAGCTCTGTATACACTGCCCGAACTGGGACAGGAGCTTTGGTCAGTGGGTGTATGACCTCATGGTGGCTTGACATTGATGGAGCTCTGTATACACTGCCCGAACTGGGACAGGAGCTTTGGTCAGTGGGTGTATGACCTCATGGTGGCTTGACATTGATAGAGCTCTGTTTTCACTGCCCAAACTGGGACAGGAGCTTTGGTCAGTGGGTGTATGGCCTCATGGTGGCTTGACATTGATGGAGCTCTGTACACACTGCCCGAACTGGGACAGGAGCTTTGGTCAGTGGGTGTATGACCTCATGGTGGCTTGACATTGATAGAGCTCTGTTTTCAATGCCCAAACTGGGACAGGAGCTTTGGTCAGTGGGTGTATGGCCTCATGGTGGCTTGACATTGATGGAGCTCCATATGCACTGCCAGAACTGGGACAGGGGCTTTGGTCAGTGGGTGTATGGCCTCATGGTGGCTTCACATTGATGGAGGTCTGTTTTCACTGCCGGAACTGGGACAGGAGCTTTGGTCAGTGGGTGTATGAAGGATAGGGATAAGTGGCTTATGGGGCCCAATCCTCTCTGTGGTTTCAGCCTTCCCGCAAAGAAGTCAGGTACCCATTCACACTTGGCTGAAATAAGGAAAATTGGAGTGATTTGTATTTGTATTTCTTTTTATCACAACAGATTTCTCTGTGTGAAATTCAGGTTGCTCTCCCCAGGGAGAGCGCGTCGCTATACTACAGCACCACCCTTTTTTTCTTCTTTTTTTTTCTTCATGCAGTTTTATTTTTTTCCTATTGAAGTGGATTTTTCTACATAATTTTGCCAGGAACAACCCTGTTGTTGCCGTGGGTTCTTTTATGTGCGCTAAGTGCATGCTGCACATGGGACCTTGGTTTATCGCCTCATCCGAATGACTAGCTTCCAGACCACCACTCAAGGTCTAGTGGAGGGGGAGAAAATATCGGCGGCTGAGCCATGATTCGAACCAGCGCGCTTAGATTCTCTCGCTTCCTACGCGGACGCGTTACCTCTAGGCCATCACTCCACTTGTAAAGTGACTTTCCCAAGGACACAACTCATTATGGAAGATAAGTGTTGATCACTAAAGAACACTGGATCAGAAGTCCGATGCCAAGCTGATTTTGCCATGGCGTCTCCTGGCTTGAGAGTCATGCCTTTTAGCACGGAAGATGGGCAGTGCAAAAAACAAAACAAAACAAAAAAGAAAAAAAAAGAGAAAGGTTTTATACATTGTTACATAAAATGTTAATTACAAAAGAAAGTCAGCTAACTCATGAAATGATAAAAGTTTTATGAAATGATGATGTTGACCATTCCTAAACTTTCTGTATGACTTTTTAAATAATGAAATCATAAATTCTTAGGGGGTTATATTGCTTTTCAAGAATCATTTTAATCTGCCATGAACATTTCATAACTTCATTATTACATATATATATATATATATATATATATATATATATATATATATATATATATATATATATATATATATATATATCTTGGCAAAGTTGTATGGACGTATGATTTGACCGTGTTGCAGCAGGCTGCCTTATGCTTGTACTAGTTGCAGACTTTGCAGCAAAGCTGAAATCAGCTCTTTCTTAATGAGTGAGCACTTTCGTATGCTGATGTGTTTGATCTTTGGTATTTAACATGATTTAGTTTTTGGTGTGTCTGGTGTTTTTTTTTTTGGACTGTCTGCCAAAGAGGAGTTCCATAAACTGAAATGACATGACCACTGCTGCAGTCCACAACAGTCTGCCCGTTCAGTTTCCAGTGTGATGGATGAAGGTTGAAAATAAACAAAAACATGTTGAGGGGAGGGTGTGTGTGTGTGTGTGTGTGTGTGTGTGTGTGTGTTTAGTTTTTTAATGTAATTTTCAGGTTCATATTTAGATAGCCATTTCAGGTAACTTTTGAAAAGCAAAATTTGGAGGTGAAGGTTGATATATGATTATCTTTATCTATATGAGTATATCTCTGCATTATTTGTCCATCATATCATAACTGGTGCTATTAGTATTTTAGTATAAGAAATATTTATATAAAACATATGTATGTAACGTAAGCAGGCTCTGGAATCTTAGAAATGAAAGTTATTCTGCAATGAATAAGTTGCTGGCACTGACAACTGACATGTACACTGTACTGAACAAGTTACTCACTGGCACTGACATTATTGACATAGTACTGTCTTGAACAAGTTACCAGCATTGACAACATTGACATACTTTATTGAAAATGTCATATGTGTGTGTATGTGTGTGTGTGTGTGTGTGTGCTGGCACTGAAAGCATTGACATACTGTATTGAACAAGTCACTGGCACTAATAACATGGCACACTGCACTGAATATGTTTCTGGCACTGACAACATTGACATACAGTTTTGAATGTTTACTGGATTTGACAACATTGACATTCTTGGCATTGTTTCACACATTCTTGGCATTGTTTCACACTTCATATCACTGCACATAGCCGTTGTACATTAAAAAACACACAAAAAAATTTTTACAAAGAAAACCAGAAAAAAAAACCCAGTTTGCTGCTAACAAGTACTCGTGTCTGTAATGATTTGTTTCCTCACTGAGATACAGACAGAGCTTAGTTACAGGTCAGGTTGTAAGACACCACCGTTCTTCCTCTTTAGATTCCATTAATTGCATTGTTCATCAGAATCAAATTCACCTCTTTAAAGAGTACACTGACTAAAAGTACTGATTGCACTTCAAATGCATGTCACACTGATCTTATTTCAAGTGCATGCTGCACTGATCTTATTTCAAGTGCATGCCGCACTGATCTTATTTCAAGGGCATGCTGCACTGATCTTATTTCAAGTGCATGCCGCACTGATCTTATTTCAGGTGCATGCTGCACTGATCTTATTTCAAGTGCATGCCGCACTGATCTTATTTCAAGTGCATGCTGCACTGATCTTATTTCAAGTGCATGCCGCACTGATCTTATTTCAAGTGCATGCCGCACTGATCTTATATCACCAATGTTCAGCTGTCATAGAGTTAAAACAGAAGCATAAAGAAGAAGCCCATTGGCACTAGCACATGATATTTGTGTCTTGACCAGATACAAATCAAAGCGTTTTCACATCAGTCATTCACACGCATGTATTTTATACAACTTATAAAATTGATTCTGAGGTTTATTATGCACGCATGGATAATAATTATATGTGGCATTGTTTTGCAGTCCAGACACAGCCATCACCGAACCTCTGCTGAGCTCTGGCAGTGACAATGAGTTTCTGGATGATGTGGGAGACAAGTCCGCCATGCTCAGCAAAGCCAGAGTCCATCCAGGTACAGGACTTGGTTTGTGTTTAGACTGTCATGAGAATTTGTTATTAAAGCTACTCAAGGCATAAGACTGATGATGCATTGGACCCGCACAGTTGACGCATAATTTTCTTGTATCTGTGTGTGTGTGTGTATGCATGTATATATATGTATGTATATATATGTACATACGTACATATATAGATATATATAGAGAGAGATATATAGATATATATAGAGAGATAGATAGATAGATGTGTGTGTGTGTGTGTGTGTGTGTGTACTCTGTGTGTGTGAGCGTACATATATTTTTGTGCATGTAGATTAAAACAACAGCAGTTTATTCATGTCTATCAAACTGGTTATAATTCAGTAAACTTTTCACTGGGGGACAGCTTTGGGTGGGGGTACAGAAAGAAAAGCTTCACAACTGGTTAAATGGCATCCAGTGAGTTGAAATCATGTACAACCTGGTAAAACTGGACAGGTCCAGGAAAAGAAAAAATGCACTTGCACAAGGAACTTTGTTCACATATGATTTAACTCACTGGATGCTATTTTAAGAACCAGCTGTGAATCTCTCTCTCTCTCTCTCTATTCAAATGTAATTCAAATTACGAATGTGAACTTTGTAACGTGGTCGAAGATGAAAATCATTTTATAAACAGTTGTGACCAAGGCAAAAACATCTGAACTCTGAAGGGCAGTCATATGTTCACTTGCTGAAGAATGGTTCAATTCACAGTATTCGTACACTCTGTGTTTGTATATTTAATGCCCTGAAAATACGGCAGGAATTTGTTGACAGCAATGAAGAAATTTAGAATTAATTTACAATGCACAAGAAGCACTTTTGTTCTACAGGTTTAAGTTAGTATGTATTTTACATTGTGTTGATGCTACATGATCACCATATTGTGTACTTTTGACCTCTTTCTAGGGGCCGGAGGCCTGGAGATTAAAGTTTTTGTTCTTGTTCTTCTCTCTCTCTCTCTCTCTCTCTCTCTCTCTCTCTCTATATATATATATATATATATATATATGTGTGTGTGTGTGTGTGTGTGTGTGTGTTTGTGTATCTATGTGTATATCTATCTAGGACCCAGACCACTACTCAAAGTCCAGTGGTGGTGGTGGGGGGGAGGGAGTGGGGACAGGGGGAGAGTAAAAATTCTGGTCTATATAATTATGGGATTCGAACCTGATGATTCTTGCAAGCTATTTGGGCGTATTACCACTGGGCCAAAGCTCCACATCACTTAGGTCACAAGCAAAAAGCCATGATAAGGAGATCAAAGAAATTCAAGAGAGTGACTAACTTCTATTGCTTGTGTCTATGCTTTGCAGGTATAGTAAGTAAACCATAAGCCATTATAGATCTATCGTAAACAACCTTTGTTGCTTTTTTTTTATCTCCTGTGCTTGGCTGGTACAGTAAACCATAAGGCCATCAGTCATTGGATATGATGAACAGTCCCAGTTACTAATGTCTGTTTTTACCTAGTAGTGATCTACAGCTTGTACCTCAGTTTACGATCATATAAAACGACTATTATCTAATAAAGAGAAATTTTGCACATGGTACGGCAGAACATTGATGATTATTCAACATGAAACTATTAAACATCATTTAGTATAAGCAGCGTTAAACATGTGAGACGTTTTTGTATGTAAAAAGCGTTTTATAGGACTGTATTCACTAATTTATATACCATGTATCTTTGCCCCTAACAGAAGACAAGGAGAGCGAAAGACAGCTGTTGAAAACAGAAAACAAGGCCGCTCTCTGCAACAATGTCATCACACAGCAGCCCTGCAGGCAATCTCAGCAGGTGGGTGTTTCATTAATGTAGGGGGTTTTGGGGACGGTTGTTTTTTTTTTTTGCTTATTCTTTTCTTTTTTCTTTTTTTTAAAATACTACAGAGTTCATACAGAGTCATGGAAGTCTGGAAAAGTCTTTGGGAAAGTGAGAGAACCATTTCCAAGGGCTAGAAAAGTCTTGGGGGAAACGAGAGTTCCATTTCTAAGGACTAGAAAAGTCATTGGGGAAAATGAGGTAAGCATTTCTTAAGGCTAGAAAAAGTCATGGGGAAAAATGAGAGAACCATTTCTAAAGGCTGGAAAAATCTTGAGGAAAATGAGAGAACCATTTCCAAAGTCTAGAAAAGTCTTGGGGGAAATTGAGGGGACCAACTCTAAAAGCTAGAAAAGTCTGGGGGGAAATGAGAGAACCATTTTGAAAGGTTCAGAGTCTTGGGGAATATGAGAGAACCATTTCCAGCAGCTTGAAAAGTCTTGGGGGAAAATGAGAGAACCATTTCCATGGGCTAGAAAAGTCTTGGGGAAAATGAGAGAACCATTTTTAAAGGCTAGAAAAGTCCTGGGAAAAATGAGAACCATTTCCAAAGGCTAGAAAAGTGTTGGGGGAAAATGAGGGGACCATTTCTATGGGTTAGAAAAGTCTTGGAGAAAATGAGAGAACCATTTCTAAAGGCTAGAAAAGCCTTGGGGAAAATGAGAGAACCATTTCTAAAGGGTGGAAAAGTCTTGGGAAAATGAGAGAACCATTTCCAAAGGCTGGAAAAGTCTCGGGAAAATGAGAGAACCATTTCCAAAGGCTGGAAAAGTCTCGGGAAAATGGGAGAACCATTTCTAAAGGCTGGAAAAGTTTTGGCAAAATGAGAGAACCATTTCCAAAGGCTAGAAAAGTCATGGGAAAAATGAGAGAACCTTTTCTAAAGGGTGGAAAAGTTTTGGGAAAATGAGAGAACCATTTCTAAAGGCCAGATGTCTTGGGGAAATTGAGAGAACCATTTCCAAAGGCAAGAAAAGTCTGGGTAAAACATGATTTGCCCTTCAGAATCAGGAAAGATCTTTTGGAGAAAAAAAACCAACCCAACAACAACAGCAACAAAAAACCCAACCTTGTCCAGTACTATTCAATATGGAGCTAAAAGCATCTTAAGAAAACAAACATTAAAAAAAAACTTGGATGAAAATAGAACATCAGCTCCAGGAAATCCACCAGTTTCTTTTGTCAGCAGTGTGGCCGTTGAAATTCTGATTCAGTTTGGTTTTATGTTTGATGTGGAAAATATTGAGTCTGTTCTGGAAGAGGTGTGGAAGAAGTATACACTTTTGTTTCATCACATATATGGGAACCCTGATTTATAAGACTCCTTCCCTGCCAGTGAAACTGCTCCAGAAGCACTAGGGATTGGGAAAAATTCTAAATGGTAGGTGGGGTGGGATCTGTCTTGGCCAGTTTTTAGCATCTGGGTGTCATTCCAGGCTAGTCTGGAGTTTCTGTTTCAGTTTCTCCGGGAGGCATCACTGTGTTCGGACAAATCCATATATTTGTATTTCTTTTTATCACATCAGATTTCTCTGTGTGAAATTCGGGCTGCTCTCCCCAGGGAGAGCGTGTCGCTACACTACAGCGCCACCCATTTTTTTGGTATTTTTTCCTGCGTGTAGTTTTATTTGTTTTTCCTATCGAAGTGGATTTTTCTACAGAATTTTGCCAGGAACAACCCTTTTGTTGCCATGGGTTGTTTTACATGCGCTAAATGCATGCTGCACACGGGACCTCGGTTTATTGTCTCATCTGAATGACTAGCGTCCAGACCACCACTCAAGGTCTAGTGGAGGGGGAGAAAATATCGGCGGCTGAACCGTGATTCGAACCAGCGCCCTCAGATTCTCTCGCTTCCTAGGCGGACACGTTACCTCTAGGCCATATACTACACATCATCTACTAGGCAGATGCCTGACAAGCATAACCCAACAAGCTTAGTCAGGCCTTGAGTGCATGCATAAAATAGATAGATATTTGTGTACCTACCAGAATGGATATCTTTTGCAGAATTTTGGCAGAGGAGAATACTTTGTTGCCATGGGTTCTTTTTCAGTGCGCCAAGTGCGTGCAGCACACGAAACCTCGGTTTATCATTTCATCCAAATGACTTAATGCTCAGTTTGATTTTCCAGTCAAACTTGGGAGAAGGGGCAAGAGTGGGAATTGAATGCAGACCCTGATTGACACTGCATTGGACGGGCGCAATAGCCGAGGGGTTAAAGCGTTGGACTGTCAATCTGAGGGTCCCGGGTTCGAATCACGGTGACGGCGCCTGGTGGGTAAAGGGTGGAGATTTTTACGATCTCCCAGGTCCACATATGTGCAGACCTGCTAGTGCCTGAACCCCCTTCGTGTGCAGAAGATCAAATACGGACGTTAAAGATCCTGTAATCCATGTCAGCGTTCGGTGGGTTATGGAAACAAGAACATACCCAGCATGCACACCCCCGAAAACGGAGAATGGCTGCCTACATGGTGGGGTAAAAACAGTCATACACGTAAAAGCCCACTCGTGTGCATACGAGTGAACGCAGAAGAAGAAGAAGACACTGCATTTGCAGATAAGCATCTTCACCATTCTGTCACTTTTCTCCTTGACCAGAAAGACCTCAGGGGGTAAATCTTGGGTATGAAATAGGCTGCTACACTGCTTTGGTTGATTGTGTAAATGCATGCAACATTTAAAGTTCCTGTCAAAAAAGGAAAACCAAAGAAAGAAATATACGGTAAGCTTAACTGAAATGTTACCTTCACTGAATGAACTTGTTTTTGTTTTTTTTTGTTTGTTTACACAGTCCCCCTCCTCCTTCTTTTTCAAGAAATATGAGCTTAACTGAATGTTATCTTCACTGAATGTAGTTGGGGTTTGGGTGTTTTTTTTTTTTTTTGTTTGTTTACACAATCCCAATCCCCCTCCTTTTCTTTCTCTTGTTTGTTGTTGCTGTTGTTGTTGTTGTTCGCATCAGAACTCAGTAAACAAAAATAAAAGCTTAACTGAATGTTGTCTTCACTGGATGTAGTTTTTTTTTTTTGGTTTTTTTTGTTTGTTTGTTTGCTCGTTTACACGATCCCCCCCCTCCTCTTTCTATCTCACGATTCTTCTTTCTGTTGTTTTTGTTGTTCGCCCTCAGAACTCGGTAAACAAGGTGTCCACCACCACCACCACCACCCACCTCTTTCTATCTCACGATTCTTCTTTCTGTTGTTTTTGTTGTGCGCCCTCAGAACTCGGTAAACAAGGTGTCCACCACCACCACCGCCACCACACAAGGCGGCGGTGGCGGCGGCGGCAGCCTGGAGAGCAAGAAGAAGCCGGCCTCCAAGAACTCACCCTGGAAGCGCAGCTTCGCCCAGTTCCTGAAGCGCAAGCGGCAGAGCCCCCGCTGCAACAACAACAATAACGACTGCGCCTCCCCCATGCTGCCGGCCAACCACAACGGCTGCTCCCCCGCCTCGCCCGTCACCAAGGTGGTGGAGAGCAACAACGTGCAGACCTCCCTGGTGGTGGTCAACAACACGGCAGGGGACCTCACGGGGGAGGTGTCGGCCGAAACAGGCAACTGCAAGCCCCGGGTCTTCGTCCCGCCTCCTGCAGAGAACAACATTGCAGGTAAAAAGAGTTTAGCAGGGGGTTGGGTGGGGGTGGGGGGAGGGGGTGGTGGTGGTGTGTGTCGGGGTTGGGTGGGGGGGGGGGGGGGGGGGAGTGGATGGGTGGTTTGGTTTTAAGCAGGGAGTTTTGTGTGTGCATCATGTGTCGGGGGTGAAACATAAAATGAAGAGTGTGTGGGTGTGTGTGTATGTGGGTGTGGGACACAAGATCAGGTGTGTGTGTGTGTGTGTGTGTTCTTCAGTTTAATGTGTTTACATTTGTGTGCCTTTGGGTGGGAGTGGCATGTGTATGTACGTGATTGTGATTGTGTGTGTGTGTGTGTGTGATACAAAATCAGGAGTGCTGTATGTGTGTTCTTCACTTCTGTTCACATTGTGTGATTTAGATGGGGAGTGCTGTGTATGTGATTGTGTGTGTGTGTGTGTGACAGACACAAATGAGAAGTGCTGTGTGTGTGTGTGTGTGTGTGTTCTTCAGTTTAAAATCTATTCACAGACTATGATTTTTTAGACTGGAGTGCTGTTTATGTGTATGTGTGTGTGGGGGGTGGGGGGGGGTTGTGATGCGTTTGCTTTTGATTTTTTTAACTAGATGTGGCAAAAGGATTGGATTGTCTTTGACAGATGCTGTGGTCTTGCGCTGATCTTTTCTGGAATGGCAAACAGTTTATGTAGAGGTGGCTGTTGCTGAGCTGGACGCATGATGTTTCTGATTCTCTGGAATTTGCAGAGAGCAAGCATTTTCTTTTTTCTTCCTTTTTTTTCTCTCTCTATATTAAAAAAAAAAAAAATAAGAGAATAAGCTTTAGCATTTTTTTTTTTTTTTTTTTTTTTTTTTTTTTTTGATTGTTTTTCCTTTCAAGATCCTGACCACATTTCTTTTTCATTGGATTTTAAAAAAGAAAAATAAATGATTGAAAGATGACAACAACAAAAAGAAAGTCATAAATATTCTGTTTGAACACCAGTTGTTATCTGAAGATAAATGTCAACACATTCCAGAAAAGATTGAGAACAGTTCTGTAGGACTTTACATTAAGAAATAAAAAAACAACTTTTTCTTGCTATTTTTCACTTTAAGTACAGTAAAACTGAGTTGACAGATACCAGCAGTTAGTGACAGTAGGAGTAGGGCGGAGAAAAAAAAACCCTGTTTACAGTGTAAATTCTTTCTTTTTTTTATTTGGGGGGGGGGGGGGGGGGGGGGTTAATGTTCAGTCACTTTCTTGATGAGAATCTTGGATTTGAAAAGAAAAGATTCAGTACTTAGTGAAAGCATAAAGACTAGTATTGTATTCTTTTCTTCTTTAAAAAAAAATCTTCAACAATCATTTTCTTGATGACAAATCTGGATATTTGTAAATTTCTGATAAAGTATTTTAGTTCAAGTTTGAAGAGAATGTGATACATGCATATATCAGCTTTTGGATTGTTCCCTTTTTGCGTTTCTTCCAATGTACCTGTGTGTAGTGTGTGGTGAAGGTGTGTGTACCGCTTTGTTGCTGCTTCTGCTACTAATCCTGTGGTGTGATTTTTCTATAGTCTTGCAGCCAGTATGTATGTGTGTGTGTGTGTGTGTGTGTCTCGCCACAACCATACTGTATATGTGTGGCAGTCAGTTTTCTGAGAACTTGTCATGCAAGATGATGATTGTAATTTGAACCTCCATGTTTTCTTGTGTGCAAATTTTATCCTCTGAATCATTTTTTTTTTTTTGTTCAGACGAGTGTATGGTATTCTGATCTAGTTTATGGATTCGTGTTCTGTAAGCTTTTGGTCATTGAACAGTTTTGAGGTGTGTCCAAAGTTCGTGTGAGTTGTTTCTTGCTGAATTAGCAGCCTTTCTGTGATGCTTCAATGTTTAATTTATCTGCTGTGTCAATAACTGTTTGTGTAGAGTAATCCAGTTTACTCAGTGCAGACCTTTTGTATCAGTTGTCACAATTTTGTCAGTGTTTTTTTTTTTTTTTTTTTTAGTTTTAGATCTTCAGTTTTACATGTTTATGCCACTGAAGTAGGGTTGGGGTGGGGTTAGTTTTTTTTTTTTTTTTTTTTTTTTTTTAAAGGGGAGAGGGGAGGAGTAGAAGAGTATTATAGTGTGAGAGTAGCAAGAGGAGGTAATAAAAGAGAAACTGAAATCACACATCAGATGTGAAACATTGGCTCATTCATTGTGGAAGACAGAAGGAGGGAGTATCCATACAGTTGTGTTTCTGTCAGTGAACTTTTCTTTTCCCAGTTCACAAGATTCTTAGGGGACAGGAGGGGGTGGAGTGGGGGGCAGTGGGGTTAGTATGGTTAATGGGGGGTTTGGGGGAGGGGGGGTTGTGAGGTTAGTATGGTTTATGGTGGGGGAGGGGGGTTGTGAGGTTAGTATGGTTTATGGTGGGGGAGGGGGGGTTGTGAGGTTAGTATGGTTTATGGTGGGGGAGGGGGGTTGTGAGGTTAGTATGGTTTATGGTGGGGGAGGGGGGGTTGTGAGGTTAGTATGGTTTATGGTGGGGGAGGGGGGTTGTGAGGTTAGTATGGTTTATGGTGGGGGAGGGGGGGTTGTGAGGTTAGTATGGTTTATGGTGGGGGAGGGGGGTAGTGAGGTTAGTATGGTTTATGGTGGGGGAGGGGGGGTAGTGAGGTTAGTATGGTTTATTGGGGGCAGGGGGTTTGGGGGAGGGGGGGGTAGTGAGGTTAGTATGGTTTATGGTGGGGGAGGGGGGTAGTGAGGTTAGTATGGTTTATGGTGGGGGAGGGGGGTAGTGAGGTTAGTATGGTTTATTGGGGGCAGGGGGTTTGGGGGAGGGGGGGTTGTGAGGTTAGTATGGTTTATGGTGGGGGAGGGGGGTAGTGAGGTTAGTATGGTTTATGGTGGGGGAGGGGGGGTAGTGGGGTTAGTATGGTTTATTGGGGGCAGGTGGTTTGGGGGAGGGGGGGTTGTGAGGTTAGTATGGTTTATGGTGGGGGAGGGGGGGTAGTGAGGTTAGTATGGTTTATGGTGGGGGAGGGGGGTAGTGAGGTTAGTATGATTTATGGTGGGGGAGGGGGGGTAGTGAGGTTAGTATGGTTTATGGTGGGGGAGGGGGGTTGTGAGGTTAGTATGGTTTATGGTGGGGGAGGGGGGTTGTGAAGTTAGTATGGTTTATGGTAGGGGAGGGGGGTAGTGAGGTTAGTATGGTTTATGGTGGGGGAGGGGGGTAGTGAGGTTAGTATGGTTTATGGGGGGGCAGGGGGTTAGTATGGTTATGGTTTATGGAGGGCAGGGGGTTGGGGGGGGGGGGTAGTATGGTTTATGGGGGTGGGGGGTAGTGGGGTTTATGGGGGTGGGGGGTAGTGGGGTTAGTATGGTTTATCAGGGTGGGGGGTGGTAGGGTTAGTATGGTTTATTGGGGTCAGGGGGTTAGTGTGGTTGTGGTTTATGGGGGGCATGGGGTTGGGGGGGGGGGGGGTAGTGGGGTTAGTATGGTTTATGGGGAGGGGGGTTAATGGGGTTAGTATGGTTTTTCTTTACCTTTTCCCTGTCCACATTTGCTGTGCAGTCATGCAAACTTATCATCATGAAACCATAAGCTGATGACTATTTCAATTTGTCAAGAAGAAATACAACTTTCTTTTTTCACTTATTTGTTCGGTCAAAAATGTTGATTTAGATTGTCTCATCTTATTTGTTTAAAAGAAAAAGGAAATTTGGGGAAAAGCATTCTCCAGATATGACAACCGATAGCACAGCATGAATTTACTTAACACATGTATACCCACTTTGTGAAAGTAGTCGGCATTGAAATAATCAAGTCTGAGATTTGACTCTGTGTGTGTGTGTGTGTGTGTGTGTGTGCGTTTGTGTGTATGTTTGCACATGCACTATGTGTGTGCATTTGGATTTGCTGCATCTGGCCAGACACAGCATAGCCAGTATACTGACCACAAGTGGCTGGTGTGTGGTGTACAGTTTCTGGCCATGTTTAAATGTGGGGAGTCTCTGAGGCACAAACATTAACAAATGGCATACATAACGGTCACTGTAATGCACTCATCATTAACATGTAATCGTGTCTGTAGACCATGGTTTCAGTCATCCATGTTCCTCCCTTTAATTGTTTTTTTTTCATTCATGTGTATAAAAATAAACCTATATACATTCACATTATTTCTGATCAGTGAATAAAGCCTTGGGATCAGAGAAAAATCCAAAGTTTGATTTGTAGGTTTCATATTCTTGACTTTCATTGTCTGTGTTGGTCATGAAAACAGTGACACACCACCATTACAGTATTTACTTCACCCACTGTAGTTTTTTTATAGCAAAAAAAAAAAAAAAAAAGAAGAAGAAAAAAAAAAAAGAAAGTCCGCATTTGCTTGTAAAAATCCCCTTCTCCGTCATCTTTCAGTGCAGAATTGTAAACTGAAACAAAGAATGCTATTTCCAGTCAAAGTGGAGTGATTGAGGAGGAGGAGGTGTCGGCACGACAAAACATTTATTAATTGTGCCCCCTCGATAAGGAGAAGGTAAATGTGATATGGGGGTAGCGACAAAATCCACTAAGAGACAAAAGACCAGGGGAGGATGCAGCTGGGTGGAGAATAACCAGATTATTTGTATTTGTATTTCTTTTTATCACAACAGATTTCTCTGTGTGAAATTCGGGCTGCTCTCCCCAGGGAGAGCGCGTCGCTATACTACAGCGCCACCCATTTTTTTGTATTTTTTCCTGCATGCACTTTTATTTGTTTTTCTTATCGAAGTGGATTTTCCTACAGAATTTTGCCAGGAACAACCCCTTTGTTGCCGTGGGTTCTTTTACATGCGCTAAGTCCATGCTGCACACGGGACCTCGTTTTATCATCTCATCCGAATGACTAGCGTCCAGACCACCACTCAAGATCTAGTGGAGGGAGAGAAAATATCGGTGGCTGAGCCGTGATTCGAACCAGCGCGCTCAAATTCTCTCGCTTCCTAGGCGGATGTGTTACCTCTAGGCCATCACTCCACAAGGCTAGAGGGATGGGAGAGAGGATAATCCTTCATTTTTAGGATAGTACCTTGGTGAGAAACCAAAGGAATGAGACTGTAGGAAGACTGGCTGGCTCTGGACACAGAGTTTCATGACAGTGATGTGCTGCCAACAGTTAACAGTCCACTGCTGGTGTTGTTTTTTGCTTTTCAGTGGCAGTAATGTTAAGAAGACCCTATTAGGTTCTTTGGGTGTTGCTCAGTGATTGTGTGCAACTGTTAGAAAAGCTGGGACGGTTCCTGACTGTGTGAAAACATGAGTAGAGAAGAAATTATCTAATGTAGTCCCCTGGTGGGATAGTGGTGAAACAGGCTGTGTGGGACATGGGTAATTTCTTTTTGGTGTGGCTGCGGTCATGAAAAGTGACATACTGTGACGGATTACATGTATCTTTGCCACAATCCCACACACATACAAAAACATTATCTTTGGTTGGGGGTGGGTTTGTGGTGGGAGGGGGGGGGGGCAGTGGGTGGAGGGAGTGGGGTCAGGGTGTATACTGTGTGCACATAATATGTATGTAAAGGCTGTTATCACCATGTTGAGTCCGCTTGGATAAAAGTATTGTGGCTTAGATCAGAAGATAAAGGGGGCATGTATTCCCCATAGAACGGTAAAAGGCAAAGGTGCTTAGTGGCAGACAGATAGAAATGTGCACGTTGACCTTTTGCTAGCTGAGCGTACGTACATACTAAGCTGCTACTGACTCTGGCACGTTTTCCTCCTGCTGATGCCGCACAGAAGTCGCGGAGCCCCTGCCTAATTCCCCTGTCCCTCCAGCCTCACCTGAAGCAGGAGTAGGGGGGCGTGTGTTTGATTTTACCCTGCTGAATGCCTCTCCCAAGGGCAGGCCCTGTCTTTTGTCCTGGCGTCCCTGTGGGGACTGCGCTGCTAGTGACCTTTCCTCTGACGACGATGTAAGTCGCTGGCTGGCTTTTTCCTGACCTTACCTGTTTCTGTGGAGGCATGCCGCGCTCGTCCTTCCTCTCTTCCTCCTTCCGTCCATCCCTTTTTGATGCCCATGTCTGTGCGGCCTTGCTTTGGCATGCAGTGCTCTTCCTTCCTTCCTCCTTCCGTCCATCCCTTTTTGATGCCCATGCCTGTGCAGCCTTGCTTCTTATTGTGTGTGTCAGATGCTGCTTTACTGTGCGCTGATGTTGCTCCTGTTAAAACTCGAGCATCCCCCCCAGGTTGTCGTGTTTGTTGTTGTTGTTGTTGTGTTTTGGCTTGTGAAGCCCTGTGGAATTTTATTTATTTTTGTCATGGCATTGTTGCTGAGTTGTCTTTATACTTCTGCTGCCAGAGATGGTCTGGTTGTTGTTCGTTTGATTTTTTAAAAATAATTTGTTTTATTATTGCATGCTTCTTGTTTATGGGTTGTTTTTTTCTTACAAGACTAAATGTCAGTCTGTTTCAATCTTGAATGCCCCAGAGAAGCATGATGATCAATTGAATCCACCAATCCAGACTATCACTGGGCAAAAAGCACTGCATCTATTGTCAGTTGTCTCACCTTGATTCATGACTCTCACTGGAACACTGTGCATGCCAACACCAACACTTCCTTGACAGTTTCCTGTTGGTGTCACCTGAAAACAATCTGCTTGAAAAAAATGTTCCTCACTCTGGGATTGAATGTTGTGGTTGGAGGGAGAAAATCGTGGTTCAAGAACATTGCGGAACCGCTTTTTTGGGGGGGGAGGGGGGGGGGGGGTCTTTTTTTTTTTTTTTTTTTTTTTTTTTTTTTTTTTTTTTTGCTAAAGCAAAGAATGTGTTGACTCATTGATCAGTGTTGAGTTGTTTTCTCCCTTTTGTTTATTGGGGAAAATGACTGTTTATTCTCTGTAAGCCTGTCTTTCCTGTCTGTGAGTCGGTACTCTTAACAGCATAGGTAGTTTACTGTCAGTGTGTCAGGTTTGTTCTCACTGTGTGGCATGAGTGTTGGATTTGTCTTTGTGCAGTAATTTTTGCATTGATAAGTGAAGCATATGGTGTGTGTGTGTGTGGTGTGTGTGTGTGTGTGTGTGTGTGTGTGTGTGTGTGCATTTTACCTAATGCATTTTCTTGATGTTAAAAAATGTTAAGAAAAACCTTCCAAAATATAACTCTGATATATAGAAGTGAGACTAGCTTTTTAAATTGTCATGTTTCCAGTGTAAACAATGAAAAGGAAATGCAGATAAGTTGAAAATGTGTCCACATGCGCTTGTGTGCATCTGCATGAATGCATGCACATATGTATTAGCTGTGAAAGTGCCCTCCGTCAAGCAAAGCTGGGGTATGAACACCTACCATAACCTGTGACTAGATCTCTTTCCTGTCCTTGTCAAAGTCCTCTTTCTGCACGCTCACTCATCTTTCAACTAGATTAAGCAGTCTGATTATTTTATACCACATGAGTAATAGAAGCGATGATTCTTTTGACACAGTACATTGGTGACCCAGGATGCTGGTAGCCAAAATACAATGTGTGTATATGTGTGCATAATGATGGACGGGGATGCTGCTACTACTGGTTTGGAAACAAGTTCTAGTTAAGGACTATTTATTTATTTGGTAAGACATTTTGCTGTAGTGCATATTCTTGAAGCTCTACACACTTTACCACAGCATCAGGCTCTCCTGTAGTATACTTTTCACCTCCTGGCGTCAAGCAGGATACTGAGAGTACATTGTAGAGCACTCAGTACAAGTGCACAATTCAGTTCAGTTGCTCAAGGAGGCGTCACTGCATACAGACTAATCCACATACTCTACTACACCACATCTGCTAAGCAGATGGTTGACTTGCTAGCAGCATAACCCAGTGCACTTAGTCAGGCATTAAGGAGTGCACAGATTAAAAGTATCTCTTGCACAAGTTTTGGTATGATGTTTTCCCGTAAATTTGGATATTTATGTTGGATTCATGCTCAGGTAGCTTTGTGTGTGTGTGTGTGTGTGTGTGTTCACATGAGCAGTAAACTTCAGGTTGTGAAACACCATGTTCATTTAGATTTTTCTTCACTGATTTCATTTGTATGTTTTTCAAACATATATTAAATTTGCGGAATTTCAGCAGATGTCTTTTTCATCGTGATGTTACTTGTCATATTTATGAACTCTGTACATTTGCAAAAACAAACTTTTTTTCTTCTTTTTGGGCACTTCAATCTGTTGACATTGGTGTGGTGTGTTTGGACAGGAAAACGAGTGCAGCCCTGACCCTGTGGTGACCCTGGACCTCCAACCCCTTGGCAAGAGCAGTGTGGTGGGGGACTCCAGATTCTACAGCCCCAGTCAAGTGCATGCAGCCACCACGTTGACATGCACACAGACATGACCCTCGCCATTCTGTCCAAGGTCTTCTCCTCCTCCTCCTACTCTTCCTCCCAGGGTCTGGATAATGACTCCTACCCACGTACTTCCCCCCCTCAACTTGCGACCAGTCTTTCATGGATATATACAGCTTTCGCTGCCGGTGTACCCAGCTTCCTGCATCCAACCGTGTAACAGGGGAGGAGGTTGTTTAAGGGGGAACAAAATAAAACGTGTGCTTAGTACACAGGTCGGTTACAGTTCTTACAGTGACTACTTGTGGTGGATGATGCACAGAGATCTTCTTGGCACTTCAAAATAACACCGAGGGGATCATTGAGACAGGTTTTGAAGAAAGGCTGAATGAACCTGAACAGGTGGAAAGAAACTGATGGCAATGCTAGAAACGAATTAGCATTTCTTTCTCTCTCTCCCTCTCTTTCCCACGCAGTTAAAAGTTGAACAGGTAAAACAGGATAATGTAGTGTAATCAAAAACGTTGATGTTGACTTTTATCAGAATCATTGCATTTATCAGAGAGGGAGTTAGGTCAGGTGAGGTGTGATGAATGGACAGGTGACCCGGAAGGAAAGGGTTTGACCAGGCGGACAGTCTGCCGGATGAAGGAGCGATTTGTGTTGACTGCCAACTGTTACATACTTGTTCTCTGCAGTTGCTGTGTTACTACTGAATCATATATTACACCCTTGATGAGCAATATAAGATTTTCACGGGTCTGAGTGCATTTATGCATTACATTTTCTTGATTGATTCTTGTACAAAATTATTTTTCTTTTCTTTTTTTTTTTTTTTTTTTTTTTTTTGGTCTTAATTTTTTGTTTCGGGTTGTTGTTGTTTGGTTGTTTTTTCGTTTCTTTTCGTTCTTCTGTTTCATCTGTAATGCCGTATGTCCCACTCAAGAGTGTATCCAGATGTTTGATACAGTTTCATATGCACATTTTGCTCAAACTTTTCATAAGAGAAGTGGTGGCAGGGTGCCTCCTTCCACCGTTATGAACTGAAGGTGTGCAACAAGCATTGTACACAGTGCATTGTCTTCTGGCACAGTTTGTTGCCAGGGTAAAAAAAAAAAAAAAAAAAAAAAAAAAAAAGGCTGCGCACAACCCTTGAACCTGTTGATGACCTGTTCCGACAAAGCTAGAAGCTGTGGTAGACGTGATTGATGGACTGTGGTTTCAGACCCGACGACACCCCCCCCCCCACCACCCTCCAAACAGGCGGGTGGTTGGTGTCCGTGCCTCTGAAGGTGTGATGTGTGCAGGGTCTGTGCCAACTTATGGAGACCTGTACCCCACAGGTCCCGTCTCGGGAGGACCACCACATCATTAACTTATTTCATTTTCTCTCTGGACAAGTTCGTCCTTTGGCATTATCGACTATAATATGCATTTTTGAAATGTAGTTTGTTTTGGTTTCGGTGAGACTTTGCAAAGAAAAAAGAAAAAAAAAAAAAGCTCTTTGTATGTTTGTATTTATGAGCCATTTTGGAAACGGTCAGAGGCGGCGCAAGTGTGCGCTGTTCAGGCATGGCCCATGGGACCTTCCCACGCCCCACCCCCTTCTTCCACTGGTTTCGTGCTGTCTGCTGACTGGTTCAGCTGACCCACGGCATGGACACTGGGTCAGGACTCGGCGACGACACAGCACAAGGGTCACTGACAGGACATCCCCTGGCAGTCTGCCCCAGCCAGCAGTGTGTGGAGTTGTGGAGTTTGTTTGTACATAGTGGCCACATTTCCCATCTTTGGACTGTGATAAGTCTTGGTTGTTTTTGTTGTTTGTTTTTTTTCCCCGTCTTGTGATATTTTTTGCATGCTCCACTTTGTTTGTTGGTTTATTTTCTTCTCCACTAGGCGCAGTTATGACACCACCACCCCACCTTGTACCTTTCACTGGTTCTGTTCCGGTTTTTTTGTTTGAACGATTCCACCTGGTGAAAAATCCAAGTGTAAAAATAGAGCAAGTCAGTTTCTCACCGAAGATTCCTCCCCCCTCCCATCCCCCCTCTCCCACACACCCCTCCACACCTGTTTAATCAAAGAAAGAAAGAATGGGTTTTTTTGTGCATAAATGGAGAGGGGTTTCTTGGGGGTAAGAGGTTCTTCTTTTTTTTCTTTTTTTCTTTTTTTTTGTGCTCCAGATGAAGAACATAATACATTTTCTAAGCATACAGGTTGGACAGTGTTAGCTGAAATAATTTAGAGGAGTGATCGCCAAGCTAACATGAAAAAAAATTCATGTTCAGATAATCCTGTCTTGTTTATTCTTTACATCACTGAACAAAGGAAAACTACCTAGCCAAATTTTTAATCTTTTAGTTGTGTGAGATTATTGATGGAATTTCCAACAGGCAGAATATTCTGCCATGATGTAAGACTCTTCATCTTTGCGTGGTGCTCCCGTTGTCTTGCGGCATCTCAGCACCTAAAGGGGGTCGTTCGTATGGTGCATTGTTGTTTAAAACCGATTTTCAGAATCCCCCTGTCTGGAATCTGGAATGATACATTGCAGGAACCTTTGCAGATTATCGTTGCAATGGGTAGTTTCTGTTTGGCTCATGCAAAATCTGAGCACACATCAGTGAGGTGTTGTTTGGCTCATGCAAAATCTGAGCACACATCAGTGAGGTGTTCAGTGTGAACAGGGCATGATGCTTACTGATGACAAGAAAAGTAATATCCATGGGGAAGCACTCGGCAACAGCTTTATAATATATATATATATAGAGAGAGAGAGAGAGCAGAGGAAGAACCAATTTCTGTTTCATTCTTTGTAAAAGTCAGTCACTGCTTGAAGACACCTTTTTTGTTTTCTTTAACTCTTTCACCGACAGAGGTAACTTTTGTTGACAAGACAGTGCACCTCCAGATGCGACTTTTGTTGACATTGACGATTGAGGGGTCATGCTGATAAAGACTTTTTTCACGTTGTATCAAAGCTTGACAAGTGCAGCCAGTTTCCCACTAATAGAACAATGACTAACTCTCTCCATACGAACGGCGAAAGAGGAGACGTTAACAGCGTTTCATCCCAGTCATCAAAATATTACAAGCGGAACGCTCTTATACTGAAGAGGTGAATGTTGACAAAGAATACCACAGTTCTGACGACGGAAGCTAAAGGTTGGGTCATTCAGACACCCACTGGACATCCGAGGGGTCTGTGTAGAGGAGAAGAGAGGACTGGCCGTACTGAGTGAGCTAACCTAGTTTGAAGTGAACAGGTCCGTTGTGTTGTTTGGACATGAACCAAGCCTGTGACTGAGAGCATCGTTTCAAAAATGTTTGGTGCTGGGGAGTGTTTTTCACACGTAAACTTGGTGGTGGAAGAGTTAAGAAAAAGGAGAGGAATTGTGTTCAAGTCTTTGATTAAATAAGACTGAATATTGCCTGGGATAAGAAAATATTGGTCATATATCCTTTGTTCACATCCCACTTTTGCTTTAAAAAAAAACAAAAAAAACATGAAGTATTTCTGATCACATTTTCCTCTGATTTTAGAATCAAGCAAATGTTTGGGCTTGGATGATATAGGTTCAGGATGTTTTCTTATACACAAAAGATCAAAATGATAACAAAAGCCTTGGAATAACATAAAAATGTTATTTGCAACTTCTAGCACCAAGTTTGGATTGGGTTTAACGGATCCTCATTCTTATATGGTGATGTGTGAAATGCTGTTGTTAAAAGGCATAATGGGGGAGAGAATCTAGATGAATTAAAAAGTACCATACATTTTATATAATCTCTCCCTCTCTCATCCATACAGATCACTGAGATAGATATATCTACATTGGGCTGGGAGTGCCTGTTTTTAAAGCTAGAAATGATTTTTTTTTTTTTTCTTTTTCCTTCACAACTTTTTTCCATAGTGGTGATTCTTTTTTTTAAACAAAAGGTCTGAGTAATGGAGACATCATTTTTTTTCTGAAAATATGTGAGATTTTATTGGAGAGGGAGGAGGTGTGGAAGGAGTTTGGAGGAACAGGAGGGGGCCGGGTGGTGTGACTTGTTTCATCATGTGACCTGTTGTATGTGTCTGTGTGAAGTTTACAACTCATTGCCCTGTTATCAGCTTGTTGGTCAAATCATCTCTTTTTTTTTTGTTTTTGAAAGTTGTACGTAATGGTGATGTGTGAAGTGTAGCACTGGCAATAATACCATGTGATATCTGTCCTCCTCTCACAGAGGGTGGCTTTGCCACCTGGTTCAAGCAGAATACTCTGACAACTAAACCTTGCCTGTGATATCAGTGATCAAGTGGTTTCTTTACTCTCCACTTTACATTTCAACAATAACAATAATAATAATAATCAACAACATTAACAAACTCCTAAATTATGGTTGAATAGATATGTTTTTAATGTGATTTTTTGCACGTACAGTAACTGTAATAATGAAAAATGATTTAAGAAATCAGTTTTACCATTTTAACAATGCATATAAGGAACAGAAGAATGTTGACCGGATTTTGTTTTTGTCACCTTTTTTCTTTTCCATATATCATGCTGTTTGGAAGTGGAAGAGCAGGGCTGGTTGGAGTCTTGCAGTGCCAGGTGTCTGACAGAAGCATCATATAGACAGTTTCAATTTTGCCTGTGCAAGTCCAGAACTCTCAGACTGAGTTCCTCATGTGTAGGGTCAAAACATCCCAGGACCCATGTGTAGGCATCTTTATGAGATTTCTGCCTGGACACCAGTGGCATGGTAACAAGGCAGCCATGCCTGCATCCTTCTCCCCATGCAGGTTTCATTCAGTCAACATATTTATAATTCTGACAGGCAGATAATGTGTTTATGAATGAAGACTTAAAAGTGTGTGAAGAACTGTTCTGATTGGGCACTGGACAACAAAGAAAGAATGTAGAGGAATCTTTGTTGTTTTTTTATTTAAAGATTATCTTTAGAATATCCTTATTCCTAATGACTCATTTCTTTCCACCCCCACCCCCTTTTTTTTGTTTTTTGTTTGTTTGTATGTTGGACTTGTATGTAGGCACCAACACATTGTATGGGGCATTGTGCTCATCAGTTATGTCTCGTGCTTACTCAGACAGACAGCAAATAATGTGATGTACATAGCTGGGAATGTACCGCATCAAAATGGTGACAGATTTGAAAGAATACCCCCAATATATAAACAGAAGCCTTGCACTGAAGACTGGTGTTTAATCCCCACCCCACTGCCCCTCAACGGTTCCTTCCATGAAGAGTCCTCATCAACAGTTGTTCTGGTAGAAGATTTTTGGGGGGTCTGTGAAAGGAAGCAAACCTGATCTACTCTCCACAGTGTGAAACAGCCGTTGCTTTCACTTGTGCCTGTACTTGCCATACTTGTGATGTGGTGGGCCTGTTGATCAGTGAAAACCACCACATGGTTAGGGTCTTTCAGCTTTCTTCTCTTCTCTCCTCTCCGCGTTGGAGGATTCTGTCTCCGTGCTCTTCCGTTTCCCTTACTCCTCCCCCCCACCCCACCTTCTTAACTTCCAGCAGCTTTGGAGAATCTTAGAACAGTCTTTCAGCAGCCCTCCTCCGTTGCTTCCTTTTCTCCTATGACCTTCACTGAAGAGGTTGAATGACTCTTCCTTCTCCGAACCCACCACCTTCCCTTCAGGATTTGTCTCTATCTTCTGTCCCTTTTTTTTTTCTTTTATTTTCAGAATTGTAGCACTTTTTTTTCCTTCCCTGTGGGATATTCACCCCACCCCACCCTCCTCCCTGTGAGTTTGTTGTTGTTTTCACACTGTCATAATCTGCATACCAACCGGATTTCAAATGTGATCATAAAATATGTCACTGTCATAATCTGACACTTGTTTGAAAGTCATTTTGTGAAAAAAAAAAAAAAAAAAAAAAGTCTTAGCAAATATAACTTATGTACTGGTAAGCTGAGGAAAAAAGAAATGCTGGGAAAAGGAGAAAAAGGTAGGCAAGGCCCAATATACTGTCTCAGATTTGCCTTGTTCAATCAGGTCAGCTGTCCTTTGTATCTACCTACCCAGAAGGGGGGAAAAAAAACGTATTTGGGTCGATGTTCCACCTTTCTCTTCTAAGTTCTAGTTCTATTTGTGCTAACACTCACCACATGATTCTTAAATGGGTGTTCCATTTATCATGTCTGTAATGATTATTTTGGGGAGGTTAAATTAGTCCTGACGAGAACTTTTTGCATTTGCTGTTCATACTGAAGAAGGCAAAGTTACAAGTCATGTTTGGTGAAGAGAATTGTGCATGGTTGGTTTGGATTATACTTACTTGCATTGCAGGTGCCAGTCACAGCTGTCACGGTGTGATCTACAGCAGCCAAAGACATGTAACAAAAGCACCGTTTGCCTCCAGAATGCCTGCCATAGTCAGATGCATTTAACTTTTACAGAGGAGTGATGGAACTGAATGGGGGTGGGGGGGGAAGGAACACTGGAAAAGTATAGTGTCATGAGCTGCCTCCCCCACTGTCTGCCAGTGGAAATAACCAGGTGTTCCTTTTTCATCGTATGAGGGTGCAGAGTTGATATGATAAACATTTTTTCAGTAAAGTTACGTTTGTTCTGATGAGGAAAGGAAGGTGGCAGAATGGTCAAGACGCTACTCTACCAACACAGTGTCCGTGAGGGTCTGGGTTTGACTCCTGCTCTCACCATTTCTTCCCCGGTGAAGCACACACTTGGTGTGCTGAAAAAGAACCCATGGCAACGTATGTTGTCCTCTGGCAAAATTCTGTTCAAGAAATCCACTCTGATAGGTACATAAATATATATATGCTTGAACCACTTTTCCCTTGTTGCCAAATAACCACCTTTTCTAAACACAATATTACTTTTATTAAAATTAACTCCTAACTGTAGTTTGATAACTACAATTTTGAAATTACTTAGCTTCTAATGCCAGTCTACTTATGAATAATGAAAATTTAAAAAAAAAAGGACGGTAGATTAGATATTCCCTCCTTTCATTTCTCTTGTACCATTTATATAATCAGTAAATTTGCCTCCACAATTCGTTCTAGTTTTAACTACATTATACATATTAACCCAGAACACAGAAAAATGTTTATCACATCAACTTTGCAGTAAGTTATAACAAGCACACTCAAAGAGACACACTCCAGAGAACAAGTTACACTGAATCGCCTTGTTTTCACAAAGTTGGAAATAAAGAACAGGAGTTTTAAAAAAGGGGGGCGTATTTTTTCTCAGCTATTTACCGAACATGCTTAATTTTTTAGGCAACATGCATTTTTGCACAATGTATGTTTGTCAGAGAAGTTTGGCAGTTAATGTTTCTGTTATTTACCAAGCATGAAGTTTGGAAGTTAATTTTTCTCAATTATTTACCAAGCATGACTTGCTTAACTTGGAAGGTGATGTGCATTTTTGCATGATGTATGTTTGTCAGAGAAGTTTGGAATGTTGAGAAATGATGTGGAGCAGCACAGTGTTTCTTATGCCATCACCTTTGAAATTTGCAGCATGATGTGTTTTCATTTCCTGCTGCTGGGTTCAGCAGAGAAAGGGAGAAAAGGAAGGGGGTGGATGGATCCGGATCAACCATAGCATCCATGCCACCACACACTTGTTTGTTACTTGGGGCCCATCTGTATTTTCTGTGCTGCCATTTAGTCAGGTGTAGTTTTGTCTTTTAGTGTTTTGTTGAAAGTGCCCTTTTTGGTCATTGGTGTGATTGAGGTGTGCTTGGATAATGCACATGATTTGTTTGTGTTTTTCAGACATAATTTTTGAAACGATTTGCACAGTATGAATACTGTAGTTCTTGTTGCACCTGGACCTATGTGTATTCCAGACCTATTATGCATGTTCCATATAGAAAAAGTTGTTGATCCCTAGAATCCAGCATTGTTCCATTGGTTGCGTTAAAACATTCCAAGATTACTTTGTGATCATCACCCGCTGACTATTCCATTATAACTGCATTCTTTTTTTTCTCTGATGATAGGATTCAACAGATATTAATAACGAGAAAAAACAAAAGCCAAAGATAATGGAAGAGGCTCCTCCTCCCCTCCATTTTCAATCAGACGGTTGGGGTTTCATTTTGTCTTTAGCACCTGGTATCTACTTTTAAGATACCACCCCCCACTGTCATTCATAATAAGAGAAGAGTTAACATGTATGGTACTATGCACAGAATTTGAAATAATACTGCATTGGATGTCAATACTTTGTACAAAAATCAGGCCTGCTGTAGCTTTGCACGTCATGGTTTAAAAATATGTGGTGACAGTAGTGCATATATCGTCACTACTCAATTGAGGAAGTTACAAACTGATGAAGACTTGCTTTACAATGATGGCATGAGTTCTTTGAGCCAGTAAACCATTGGACACTTTCAGTTCTGTGGAGCATTCTGCCTTTCTTGTTGACTGATCAGCTCCATAGGGGAGATACAGGAACGGAAACAGCATGGCTGACCCAAAAAACTAAAACCGTTGGTTCAATTTCATTCCATATTTGTAGTGGGAGAACCTGGAGGAGGACCAGTAAAAAAAAAATATATATATATATAAATAAATTTTTTTAAAGAGTAAAAAATAAATTGTTTTAAATGGGGGAAAAAAAATATATAAAACGTTGCAGAATTCTGTTGGGTGGATGTTTTTTTTTTAAGATACCACCAACTCATTGGATAAGGTCGTGGAATGTCAGTGGGTGAGGAGGGTTGGGATTACAGGTGATTGGTGCAGTTAGCCAGATTACAACTTCCATGTTTTGGGGCTTCCAGAATCAACGTGGGCCGGACCCCACTTGTTAGACTGGTGGACCCCCCCCCCCCCCCTTTTACTTTGTTGTCCCTCCACCTTCCACCACTCTCACCCAACCCATCTCCCCCTCCACTTTCACCTGGTTCATCTCTCTCCTGTCTGTACAGTTTGATTTCTCTGTAGAAATAAACAACTTTTTTCACACACCAACTTTGTGGCCTTTCTACCTGTGTGTGTGTGTGTGTCCTATCATGTTTGGGGGTGAAGGGGAAAGGTTTTTTTTTTGTTTTTTTTTCCATTAGTTTGAAATTGACTCCACTTGACAATGCAACTTAAAGATTTGTACCCTCATGAATAAAATGTTCTGAATAAATATTATTTATGTCAAGTTTTCTGTAAAAGTTTCAGTCCGTTTCAACCCATATCCCTTCCAACCTTGGCATGGAACACTATACTTGTCACAATACTGTTGCTGTGTTCAATGGGTCTTGGGAACCCCCTCCCCACCTCTATCCCAAAAGAGAAAAAAAAAAAGTATATAAAAACAAAAAACCACTAACAAACACTACAACAAAAAAGCATGTATACAAGCCTGCCTGCCCCTACAGACACTCAGGTCAGTACTAACTGACAAAAACAAAGAAGAAAGAACAAAATCATTTGGCCATCAAAGATGTTGCCACTGGCTGGTACAGATGCAGAATATTTGCAGAAAGTGGAAAATTTTACATGTGGTGTAAAAAGAAATGTTACAAGTCACATAAAAACCCAGTTTTTAATTCTTTTTTTTTTTCTTTTTAAGAAGATTAACAGTACAAGTCTATTATTATCATTATATACATTGTACACAGTACAAATGAAATGCTCTTGTGCAGCAAAACCTGTGTATCACATGCATGATCATCGAACGTAAACTTGATATATGAACACACACATGATATACACTTTCATATGCACATGCTCAAACTTGTACCTTGGCACATACGTTTACATGCTCACATCAAATACAGTAAGACTATTCTATCAGTGACAAAAAAAACTTATGGAGAAGGAAACAAAGGAGAACAAGACAAATAAAACTCCTCAGTTAGTGTGTTCAACTTCAGGTGATATTTCTCTGTTACATGACAGGTGGAAGCCTTCTTTCTTTTACTTTATAGACATCCAGATCTACTACCCTGTCTGTCTGGTTT
Source organism: Babylonia areolata (assembly GCF_041734735.1). Classification (NCBI taxonomy): domain Eukaryota; kingdom Metazoa; phylum Mollusca; class Gastropoda; order Neogastropoda; family Buccinidae; genus Babylonia; species Babylonia areolata. Next base: position 8,417,640 of record NC_134878.1, on the reverse strand, counting down.
CCATACTGGTGCTTGCTGGAAAAAATGCTCATGTTAAAAATTATTCACAGGTTCTCTCTTACACACACACACACACACACAGAGTTAATTTACAGACTCATTCTGTATGCACATATGAGTCAGTAAAAACTGCACAATGTTCAAATCTTCACCCCCAGAAATAAATCTATCTTTTTAAGTTTTTTTCAAACCATAGCTGAAAGGGTAGAAAAAATAGGATAATAAACAATGGCAATTATAATTATTACAATGAACAAACCCAGAACCGACCGACTGATTGGTATGGATACTTCAACAATGTCATTCTTGGTCAGAGACCAAGCTTTAAGAGCTTTACAAACATGTCATGCACATGACAGGCCGTTTACCTCTTACACCTCATCTCCTTCCTGTTCAATACGGCTGATGGACTAAATCAAATCAAAATCAAATCATGGTACTTAAGAGCCTCACCAACCACTAAGGCCATCTCAAGGCTATCACCATGTTAGCATCGACTTCCAAGCCATGGGTAAAAACAAAAACAAAAAAAACAATAAAAACTAATCACTGCTCCAATCTTTTCACTGGAAAAGTTTTTTTTTTTTAAATCTCCCATAAATCAAAACATTCAAATCTGATTAAATATGTTCACATCTTTCAATAAGTCCATTAGCGCCCATGAAAGGACATCTCAAAACAAAGTCTTCAGAGAATCTGCCGTGTAATGTTTGTTTAATGTCATGCAGATCCCAGCAGTCAATGAGCATGTGTTTCACAGTGAGAGGCTGTCACAGGGAATACATTGAGGGGCCTCCTCCCCTCTTAACAAGCAAGAATGAGTGAGAAAGTGTGCCCCGTTCGCTGTCTACACAACACAGATTCCTCCTTGTGGTTCTTCACAACCAGTGGGAGGATCTGGCTTAGGTCTGGACTGATGGACAAGATGGTCAGCGACAGCTCTGTGTTTAATTTTGAAACTACCTGGTTTTCAGGCGTTTTTATGTTGTGAAAGTTGTTGATGATCCTAGTTTTTTTTATTAATCTTCGTCGGCATGAACAATCATTATACCCTTGTTGTGTCAGTGCTAATTGCTTATCTTGTGCCCTCAAATGCTTCTTCAATGGGCGAGTCATTTTGCTCTTTATTACTTGATGCAGTACAATACTGCGCCAATGGTTTTCCAGGGCATTCCCCTTCATCCAAACATATCTTCCACTGATCGTTGTGGGGTTTTTTATGTGCCAATTTTGTGGATTTGATCTAAACTCGGGATTTGTGACTGAAATTGCTTTTCTTAGAGACAATTCCATATGTCGAAAATAAATGTTACATCAATTGCCAAAATTTGGAAGACACCTACGTGTGAAGTAGACACTTAATACTTTTTACACCATTGTTTACTCAACTGACGCAAGCACCAATTTCCTGACATTAGCAACTTCAGTGACTAAGTTGAGTATAGATATAATCCATTTCAACTTTTCATAAAATGACAAAAAGTAATAAATGAAGCGTTGCAACAATTTCATCTCTTCATACTTCATCAAACAAACCCTGATCCCTTTTGCCAAGTAACCTTCACAACCAAACAACCCTTCTTCTCCGCTACCACATACAAGTTCAAAGAGTCCCAGGGTTCCATGTCACATGGCAAGACCAAGACAAGGGTGGCAAAAATTACCTTCCCTGTGACCTTGAAGAAATATCATCCACTAGCCCAATAGCCCTTCCATGCAGCGACGACATGGCACTGACTGAAGTGACGATTTTCTTAAGTGACCAGAGACTAAAAATCACAGTTTACTATTCCACAAAGTCCTGATCCAAGGTTCAAGTTGTACACCCTGGGTAAATGAAGAATTTAAAACTCTCAAGGCACTAGTTGAGGGTCTGTACGACAAGCAAGCAGGTAAACAGACATCTGAGAAAGCAGGGTATGCATCTCCCTGCTCAGTTCTATGAGTTGAAGTCATCACCAATCATTGGCAGTGATGTTCCATCAGTCACTGCTCACGATTAGCGACAGTCAGAGCTGTGAAGGAATCAGATCATCACCTGATGTGTCTACCAGTGCCCAGGATGATCACAGCTTTGCGCTCACACAGACGAGTCAAGTTTCCTCTTCATCTGAGTCCCCGTCACTCCCATCACTACTGTCAATGTCTGTCTGTCTCCATCATCACTGCAAACTTCAGACACACAGGTTGTGCAGGACAATCCTCCTTCATTTGTCAAGAATGAAGATGGTGGCTCTCAGCTTGTGCCTCACTGGCAGCCAGAGCAGTGACCAATCTTCAAATATGTCCCTCCCAGGACCAGTCACACCAAAGCCTTCTAGTTTTTTGTTACGTCAGTTTTGTCTGAACATGCTTCAGAAAAAACTGGTGACATTGACATGAAAAGTGTACTTCTGAAAATCACTGAATTAGAAAACAAACTTGACAATGCATTAAGTGACAATCATGCAGTGAAATCGTACATAAACTGTTCTGTCTCCAGAATTTTTTTTTAATTTGTCATCTTTAGCTCTGGTTTGTCTTTATAGACGTCATGTACAACTGCCATTCTGAAGAGCGTGGTCACTCTAGCAATTCTCATTCCTTCTTCAAATCCCCTCAGTTCACATACGGTAAGCCTTTTCTCTTTCTTTGCATCATAAAGTAGATGTTCTATTTTTTGTTGCTGCAGATTATTGATATTTCTGACAAAGTAAGTGATTTTCTATCGCATCCTGTCAATCCTATTTGTGGATCTAATCCCAACTGACAAACTGATTAGGCATGTAGATCTGTAAGTCAGATTTCTGGCTGCTGCCAAAAACTTAACCTTTCTTTACTATTGAAATAGTTTCCAAAGGCACAGTTTTTGAAGCCTTGTTCATTTTTATGTATTGAAGTATCAAAAGATACATCTTTTCTGGGAAATTGACTTTTGGATGTTGTAAGTTTTGGTGTATTTTACCTCTGAAAAGCACAGTGTGTTCTTTCAATGTTCTGGTGCGCGGTGGTGCAACGGATCAGACTTTCATTATTTTCTGACATTACCATTTAGGTTTTGTTTTGGAAACCAAGTATCCTTTTTTTATTTTTCAGTTGTGTATTTTTCAGTTCTTCACCACTTCAGTTGACCTGCCATGTCACTGGGCTGCACTTTCATCATTAAAGAAAAAAACACCCACCAGATCTGACCCAGATTTGTCGTGTGATGTGCATGGTTGGTGGTTGCTGGTGGCACTTTCTGCATGACTGTCTACGAGGACATTGGAACTTGAGGCAGAAAATAAACTCCAAGCAATCCAAATTGGACAGTTTCACAACAAAACCACTCTGAATATGTAGACAAGCAGACCTAATTCCACCATGGATCATACTGTTGCAAATGTCTTGAGCATGTCAACAATGATAAAATGACTACTGACAATGACTTTCAAACCATCAAAAACTGTCGTAATTTAAACATCATCAAAGAACATAATGAAGAACATACACAAACTGTCATCTAACACTGTCACTACAAACTGCTTGCAGCAATCTGCCTTCAGCACTCTATCCAGTCTGTCAATACCTTAAAGAAAAACCAGTGTGCTGATCCAGGACTCCATCAGATTTGTCAATCTAAGACAGCTTACTACCCCCAGTACTTACATTCAAAGATCTGTGTGCCAGGAATGACATTCTCTGATCTGCAACATTGGCTTGACACCCTGGAGGAAAATAAATGTATACAGCATGTCAGTCACTATCCATGTGGGTATGAATGACTGCCCGAGTGGCTGCATTACAGAAACTACATGGAATGGAATTATTCCAAGTATTCATCACACATTTCCAATGGCATCTCTACACGAGACTTTGAAGACATTGTTGTGCCTATGAGAAATCGCTTTTGATACTCCTTCCAATCTCAACCATGACCAAGAATCTATAGAAGGCGGTAAAAAGGCAAACATATTCCCAACAGTTACAGTCAACATTCCCAGAGAATACAATCAAATCGTAACAAGAACCCATGCAACTTGTGACAGAAAACACTTCATACAAGTCCTACCCAAATGCATCCATGCTGCACTCTACACCAAAGACTTTGTGATGTGGTGCAAGGAAGAGCATGCTATCACTGCCACATCCAGAATGCTACAAGCAGCAGACAGGCTGATGGCATGGGCTGTCATGTTATGTGCTGCCATCAACAAGGAGAAGTCTTCCACAACACTTTTCACCTTGACATTGAAGCAAAAATTTGGACCCATCAAACTTGGTGAGACAACCTTGAGAAATGAAAGGGAGGCCACCTTCCTTGGCATCATCTTTGACAACAGACCTGGCGACCACAAATCCAGAAAGCAAAGGTCAGGTGGAAACTGTCATAAAATGTTGTGTATGTCATGCGCCTGTTGTGTGTTGTTGTTTTTTTTGTTTTGTTTTTTGTTGTTTCTTTGCAAAGAAGGCTCAGACTTACCTTCCCTGAAACCGTCATTCTGAAGCTAGCCAGACGCAAAGACGTCTCACCACAGAACATATTAAATAATATTTGCTGAGCATTGAGAATGCTGCTATAACTGGAGATGTCTCTCTACTACTGAGCGAGACTGTTTATGCTGTTGTGAGCAAGACGGTTTCCTTGGATTGGATGCAAGGTTTCACACCGACCTGGAGGAAATCTACTGCCTGGACAGAGAACGCCAGTCATCAGAAACCTGTATGCCGCCAAACAACCCGCACCACAGCGACATGGGATCCACAGTGACCCTGTCCTTGTTTTCTACAATCGGTTGATCTTATCAGTGACAATGTGACTTAGTGACACGGTACAGGCCAGTATCAACCACTTCTGTTTTTACAACGGCTCCTAGTCTGCTGTTTTTTTGTTTTTTATGTTGGGAACATTTGAAGGAACCAGCACATGTAATAAAAAGACTGTTATCTTAAAATAATAATCATAATAATACTAGTTGAGTGAGGTTTTTTAATGCTTCAATAAGTAGTTGAGACTCACACTCTTGTGTTTTCTTATTATTGTCTGTGCATGTGAATGTGTGGATGACTGCATGCCAAAACATGCACCTTCCTGACACATTGTTTATGTTATTCCCTTTATAATAGTTTATAATTATCCACATAACACATCCCGACAGAAACTAGCCATTCTGCGGAAGCTTGCTGGAACCAGCTGGGAGGAAATGAAGAGATACTCAAGCACTTTACCAGGGAGCAGTCAGGCCCCATCTTGAGTATGGCTCATCACCCTGGTCTACAGCAGCAAAGACCCACCAGCAATCCCTGGACAAGGTCCAAAACCAAGCCCTCCAGATCATCACTGGATCCATACAATCCACCCTAATCAAGGTCATGGAAGAAGTCACTGCTATACAGCCCATCCACCAGGGGAAAGAAGCAGTAATCATCATGGTTTTGGCAGAGACCTTCAAGCGCCTGCCTAAACATCCGATGAACAAGAGGATGCAGAACCTGACAAAGAACGATCTCAAGCACAGTAGCTCCATACATGAAAGCAAGAGACTTGCCAGGGTGCACCAGGCTGGCTTGCCATCTACCACAAGCCAGCTAAATCCCTCTGACATGCCGCAGCCATGGTAAGATGATTTTAAAATATTCACATATCCACAACAGTTTCTCAGGACACCCATGATGTCACTGCCAAATGCTCCATAACTGCTGAGAAGTACCCAAAGAATCCTGGATTCATGTGTACACCGACGGCTCAGCAACCAATACTGTGACTGATGGAGGAGCAGGTATACTCATCAAATCTCCTGAGGGACACATCTCCACGGCAGGGATAGCAACTGGGAAACACTGTTCCAACTACTCAGCTGAAATTCAGATCCTCGTGCAGGCTGCCGCCATGGTCATAGACTCAGAGCGATTGCCCCAGTGTGTCTTCCTCTCTGATGCACTGTCTGTTCTGGAGGCCCTTGCAGGAGACAAACATCCTCGCTTCATGGAAAGATTCCAGGAATTTGCCAAGTGAGGAAGAGCAAGAGGAAGTCAACCTGAAAACAACGCCAGCTTCACAGAGAAGAACACCCTCATGAGGGTAATTCTATGACCGAGAACCATAAGGGATGCATATCACCTTCTTGAACGCTGACAACAGGTTGTAATCATAAACAGGTGTCACCTGCTCCAGGTCTATGTCTAATACTGGTTTTCTGACCACATTGTTGTACAACTGTGCATTTTTCTTGTTTTTTCCTGCACAGCGATACTTCATCACGCCAGGTTCATGTAATCGCTCTTGATTTGAGCGACTGACCTTAGCTTGATGTTTCCTTCACTGCATTCGGGGGGGTGTTGGATCACTGATTTTGTTGCTGTACAGTACAGACATGGGTGGATTCCCTGTGCACCTGACATGCCATACAGTTTGGTCAAGAATTCATAATCTCCGAAGACAAAAACGCGTGTTTGTTTGCCTCTCCACTGCATTGTCTCAAGTTCAGTGATCTGGTCTTTGTATGGACCTAGTAGCCTTCTCAGGTTCTCTGGAGTGTCTTTGCATTCAGCAATATTAAAGACGCTAGTATTGAACTTTGAATTGGCACTGACTAGTCAGGTTTGCTACTTGGAGCATCAGTTTAAATGACCCACCACTATGATCACCACCAATCTTAATCCACATTTCATCCTCTGGAATGCTGCCATCATGCCATGACAGTCGACCGTGACTGTCATAATCATCCAGCAATTTGGTAACATAATCTGGGACATTCTTGATTCCTGCACACGGTGTTGGAACCAGCTCCATCTCCTTTGCATCCTTATTCTCATCTGGCCTTCTACTCCTCCATGCTGTGCTTTCAGTTGTGCTGCTTTTTCTTTCTTTTCACTGGCGTAATGTACCCCAAGCCTTCTGTAGAGACATTTCAGCGTTCTGTATTTTGTCAAACTGATGCCTAGTATTGAACGTGCTGTTGCACCTTCTTCTGCTGTTACAGACACTGGACCACATTGGGCCTCACTAAGGACCAGTTGTTTCCGTGCCTTACATGCTGTCTTCAGCCCTGTTGCTTAGCTGCATCTTGTTCCGTGTCTCCAGATACATTCAGCCGGATTTTGTTCATAACTTTTGCTCTCTTCTTTCTCAGTGGTGTTCGGGCCTGTGATGATCTTTTCCGGGGTTTCCTTATTTTTTGGAAGATGAGTGGTTGTCCACCAGTTTGGCACTTGATGGTCATTCTATCTTTGGACTTTGACAGCTTAATGTAGGCACATTTTGTGAAATACCTTTCCTCTGGTTTCGTCAATGGTGCCTTCAGACGACTCAAGGCCTCAGAATGTGATTTTTGAATGGAGACAGTGCTTTATCTACACCAACTCGCCTAAGCCGTTTAGGTGCAACTTTGAAATGTTTAACTGGCGCTGAAGTGGAATCCAAGGTGTCAGAAAAGGAAACGTCTTGAACAGGCTGGTGGTCTGGTTGGGGGCTTGGTCTTAAACTGAAACCTTTTTTTTGTTTTTTCTCTGGTCGTCCGCCTTTGCTCTGCTGTTGAAAATGTGAACAAGCTGCACACTGGCTGGCTGGGACACTGGGGTCAAAGTGACACCACAAATAAGACATTGTTTCAATATCTGCTGACGTGCGGGCTATTGTTGTGGATGCGTTTTCACGTTTTGGTAGAAACTGTAGCTTTGTGAAACAAGAAGCACAGATCGAGATTGAGTGCACTCCCTCCGTATCTTCCAACACATTCAAGCTGAAAAACCGGTTGATTTCTGAAGCAACACTGACACATGTTTTCCGTTGTTTGTTCCTATCTTTTTCTGATCTCTTGGACCTTCTCCCACACAGTCTGCATAAGGAATTTAAACGTTTTAAATGTTCAGATAGTGAATGATCACTTTGATCCATCTTGATGAAATTGACCCCCCAAAATAAAACCAACACGAACAAAACAGATAGTATTGACAAACAAGTACTTGTTGTTGAAACAACTACTACTTTCCACAATAAGAATGACAGACAACTGCTTGTTGCTACGACAAACTGATTCTACGACTTATCTCCATTTATACATAAGTAACGCTGATATACAAACAATTATTTGCTACAACAGTAACGGATTTATTCTACTTCATCATTATTCCAAATGACATACAACCATCTGTTACTTCAACAACTTACACCACTTTATTATTATTATTTGTATTGTTATTATCATTAAATAATATACCGTCTCAGATTAAAGCCAAAGAAATATTATGCCCCCGGCCCCAGCCACCCCTCCCTCTCCCAAGTGTGTCAGCATCAACACTCACCAGTGCACCGCGGGTGAGAAAACTTGCGCACGGGATCTTCACTGGCTGGCTCAGTGAACCCCAGCACACATCAGTTACACACACTTGAAATAACAAGTAAAATCTTTTGTCCCAAATTTTTCCAGCTTACACAAGACACATCAAACAACAAAATGTAGAAATATGTAGTTTCTGAAAACCTGATGTCAAAAATTACATCAGTTTTAACACCACTAAACACAGCATGCCCGCTCGATACACACACAACAGCACAGTGCGAAAGCGTGGGAAAGAAGCGGCGGGAAGGGAGAAAGAGGCCGTGAGTGGTACAAAGGTCTGGCACAAGCAAGCTTTAGTAGTGCCAAAGAACAGTTGAACTTAACAGTCAGATTTGGAAGAGGGTAAACTGCCGTGGCAGAAATCTGTGCAGCACAATCAGAATTGTTTTCTTTGTGGGGGAGGTCCACATGATAGACATATCGCTGCTTCCCCTGTGTACTGAGTCATAGCTGTAGGTGTCTATTCCCTCTCTCTCGTAGTTTGTTTCAAATCTGCACAGCAAACAGAAAAGAATTATACAGACAAAATAATACATTTTATCAAATAAATTAATAAATATACTGTTTTTTTTTTAATTTACATATACAACAAAGCATGTTTGTGACCCTCCACCAGGGAATGAGTCATTTTGCACCAGGTCTATTTTTAGTTGATATATCATTAATATACAATAAATGGGCTATGAAACAAACAAACAAAAAGTTTGTAAATTGGATGATACTGTGGTTAGTTATATGATTTGAAGTTCTGAACTCAGAGAAGAACAAGTATTGAGGAATCAAGGTATTCCTTGCAATCAGCTAACAGTCTAGGGGGCTTCAAACGCTCAGGAAAACCTGTAAGATGATGCCGTGCAGTGACAATACTGAGCGGTAACTGGAATGGCTCCTCCGCTGCATCCAGCAACGTTTTCAAGAAGACATTTCCAGAAGCATCTGACGTGAAGTTAACGTGAAAGACTTTCTTCATGCCTTTCACAGCCCTGAAGTAAGCGACTTTTCTCCTCCCCATCCTCTGTCCCAAGTATATGAGCACAATTGATGCCTGTGGTGGTGCTGGTGTTGATGACATGGCAAGTGTCAGTCAGGCAGTGTGATAATAATAATAATAATAATAATAATAATAATAATGGTATTTATATAGCGCTGAATCTTGTGCATAGACAAATCAAAGCGCTTTCGCACCAGTCATTCACATGCATGCATAACTCTAAAACTGGAGAAACTGAAGACAAGGAAGAGGCAGGGAAGTGTACTTCGTTTTGTTTGAATCACCACTTCAGGAGACCAAAACACCAAATTTGGTGTGGCCAGCAGGCATACAGTTGATAGTGACTGAAGTGTGAAGACCACGCATCACTCTCCAGGCCAGGTACCACAATGTGTACTTACTTTTTGTCACAATGCAGGTCCATATCCATTTCTCTGAAACCAAAACTTTCAACAAAAAAATGGTGCAGCAAAGGAATCACCATGCTGGATTCCTAAATGCTGGACATTCCTTCAACTATGAGGTAGTTCATCTGCTGTGGTAGCGAGCCCCTCACAACACACACCAAAGATGCCACATTTCCTGGCCACCAAAAAGTAAATAGGGCTGGGCTGTTGAGGGCTGCCCGGGAGATGAACCTCCTGGGCAAAATCAAAATTGTAAAGAAATCTGCCTGGCCAGCCATTTGCTTGATGAGGCTCAAGCTAACAGATGTTGGCAGCTGATGTGGCAACTTTGCTGCGCTCAACAAGGGTGTTGTAGAACTTGCAGTCATCCTCAACAACAAGCATGTTACATTTGAGCGTTTCTGTGAAGTCACAGATGATCACATTGATGAGTTACATGTTTTAAACACACTTTAAAGGCAAAGGAAACAATTACACCTAAATACTTCAATATGATATAGAAGAAAGCCTAAAGTTTACTATTAAGTAATTCTGAAATTGACAACCAATTCCTATCTGCCTAAAATCACTGGTTCTTGGAAAAGTTAGTCAGGTGCAAAGTGACTCATCCCATGGTGGAGGGTCTCAAGCAAAGAAAAAGAAAAGAGACTGAGAGAGAAATAAACATTCCCTAAACTAAAAGAAAGTACTCCATGGAATTCTTGTTTACCACTGGGTAAAGAGGTTTCCTTTTTTCTGGTCAGCAGTGAATGGTCAGATGACATAGAAGATGGGAAATGCAAAAAAAGAAGATAAAAGAAAAAAGAAAGAAAAATCTGAATCCAAAAGAGGCCCTGTGAGAACTTTCACCTGGGAGGTTATACTGACAGGACCACAGGGCTGACTGAACAGTGATGCCATGAGAAACGCAGAAAGAAATGTCATGTACAGACTGACCTGTTGAGAAAGGTTTCTTGCACAGGCAGCTTTTCTTGTGTGGAGCTGGTCTTGATGACAGGTGGCACTGTCCAGGACACTGTCCACTCACTCAGTTCTGTAGTCAGCACGTCCACAAGGGAGCGTCAGATCCATTGGTGGTGTCAGGGTGGCTGCTCGGTCTCTCCCCATCTGACAGTGCCAGATCAAAGGCCTGCCCAACAGTACAAGGCTATAATAACAATAATCATAACAACAGCAACAAATACCAAGCATGCACACTTATTAGAACTCCATGTTCTATTCAGTAGTGAAAAAGCATTAATAGTTCAGATCCTCAAGATATATCCACTAAAGGTACCTCAACTAACACTAAGTGCCTCCTGTGAATGCTGTACACAGCTGTTTTAGCCGTATCATAAACCTGTGTACAAAGAGTTCTCTCAATGTAACACTTAAAACATGAAGGGAAATAACCCCTTTAATGGGTCCGGCCCAAGGAGGAGATTGTCAAAATGTATTTATTTCTCCCTTTAATTGTTCCTGGTATCAGTTGGTGTCTCTTTTTACATACGAAAGCTCCCGAAGTTTATAAACCTGGACTATGCTATTCACTATGTTTCTTTGTGTTTCAATGGACAATCATTCCAAAAGGCTTCTGGCACTAACTATGAGTAATGAATATTCATATTCACTTTCAGGCTGTAAACATTCTGAAAACCAGTTTTGCTGTATTTTTGTGGTTTTATGTTCTGCAGTGTGTGTGTTTTCATTCTGTAACTCACTAATTGTGAATAATATATACAACCAAAAACAACATCAAATAATGTTAGTCACACCACAGCAAATGACCTAAGGAAAGAAAAGACCAAAAATCTTAAACTTTGAAATATTTCAATATATGACTGAGCAGTGAACAGTTACCGGACTTACCAAAGAAAGCAAAAATTTGCCTTAGCACACATTATTTGCAAAAAGGGAAGATAATACACAAGAGAATATCAGTATAGTTGATGGACAAAACATTTTTCACCACTACTTTAAAATATACCAATATCATCTGTAGGCAAAACAGACCTCCATCTGGGACAAAAAAAATTAGTGATCCAGACAGCCAAGTGTGAACATGAGTTCAGCAAATAATCCCTTCACATCCCATCCCCCAGCAGCTGCTTCCACATGCCCCACCACAAAAAAAACATGTCTGTAAAACACACAGTACATACTTCCATTACTGATCAAATCTTGAAATTATTTACAAAAGTTATCTAATATTATAGACGACACAGCTAACAAACAAAAAAAAAGTGTTAGGTCACCAGGCCACGTAACTGAGAAATCCGTCCCTTTGCTACTTTGCTTCCATTATGCTTCTATTATGACTGACCAGTTGAAACATTTGCCCTGGATGTCTTTCCTCTCTCTTTGCTACTTCACTTCCATTTTGACTGACAATTTGGAACATTTGCCCTGGATGTCTTAAGTCTGTACCCTCATCTCTGGTCTCCAACAGGTGAGTTCTTCAGGCAGTGCTTTTGTGAGTTCTGGGTCTGTGGTTTCCAACTCTGTGACTGGTTCTGCTCCACTGCCACTCTTTTCCAGCTTTACCGGCTCAGGCTGTTGAGAACCAGAAAATGTTATGATGCCCAATAAGACAATATTCATTATATTGTCAAGTCACATCAGTGTTTTGCAATATCACTCAACACAAAAATGATAGCACAGAAAATTATATAGTCCTTTGCAACTTGAATTTAAGATTACTCAAGTGCGTGTCACACTCACAAAGGAAATATTTTTACAGTCGGTATTTTCATCAACTGTTATGAAGATTTTCTGTGACTGTGAGTTTCCTCTGTGGACAGTGAAAGTGAATGAGGAATAAAATTTCTCAGAGATCTTGGTCTCAAGATCATTAGCAAGATTTGTTTTTGTCGTTTGTTTCTTTTTTTTCTTTTTTTTTTTTTTCAAAGAAACAGCACTGAATCTATATGTCCAATGCATTAAAGTTAGATAGATGATACCTGACACAAAGAAAGAAATGATATGAGAAAAACATAGAAAGAACCTGTAAATGAAACAAATAATAAGAATGACAGATATAAGCCTGTAATCTAACTTGCGCAAATCCAAGATGAAACTAACGCCTGTGCATGTCTTGCTGGGATAAAATGCAGAACTCGTTTTGAAAACAAGACTAAACTCCATGAACATAAGTATACTTTAGGGTATTTTTTCACACACACTGGAAATATACTGGAGGAGAAAAAGTAAAAACTTATTAAAAAATATATATATTCAGAAATGGAAACTAACAAATCTATGGGAAACCTGCAAGTCTAAATTAATCTAAAGTACACAGAAAGAGAAACATAAAACGTTGGGTGTTATTAGAGTGTCCCTCTTTATCGTTTTCTTGTCTAGAAAACCTGTGCTTTTGCTTTTTGTTAAATTGCTCTTCTGTATGCATGTTCGTGTGTGTATTTTTTTCTTTATATACACTGTATTATGAATAAATATCGCACACAAAAAACTTTACTCACCAGAAGCTCTGGATCCCCTGTATCGGACACAACTTCCTAAGAGGTCTGAAGAGCTTGTGCAGCTATCTGTTCCACTTCTGACATGGATACCTGATTTGGAAAACAGCAGAAGAAACTGTCCTCAACAAACCAATCCAGGCAAGAGCAGATGGAGAAGACACACTTACAATGACACTTTTTCTTTTTTTTTTAAAACATATTTCATCCTGCACCATGAATTCAATGTGATGTAAGTGTGTACATAAAGAACAAGGAACTTGCACTGACGAACCTACTTTCAGTTCCAGAGCAATGAAACCAGTTTGCCCTTTAACACAGAGATATGACTGTGTGTGTGTTGCAAGTGACCCTGGACAAATGAATATGTTCAAGAAAAAATAATAAACAGTGATAAAACAGAAGAAAAAAATCTTAACTAACCAGTTTTATTCAATTCACAATTAAGTTGCTTCAGCAATCACTTTACAACATGCACACCAAATTGTACAACAACCTATTCTGTATTCAGGAAGCACCCACATGCAAACACACATGCATACACATGTATATAATTACGCAATATATTTTTTTAGTTAGTTAAATAACAAGACAGAGAAAGGTGTTGAGTGGTAGAGCATTCAATTATGAAGCACATGTTCTGTGCTCAGTCTCAGCAAGGACCAGGGTTTTAAACTCCCCTTCTTTCATCCCCCTTGTGTGGTGGTCTGGGTGCTGATGTTTTGGATGAGACAATGAACTGAGGTGCTGTGTTTGCACACACAAAAGAATCAACAGCAAAATGAGAGATGTCACTGACAAAATTCTGTAGAAAAATCAACTTTGATTGGTAAAAGTAAGTATGTAAACACACAGAAGGAAGAAAAAGAAAACAAAAGTCTGGTGCCTGATTACAGTAATGCATTGTCATTTGGAAACATCAGCCCAAATTCCACACAGAAAAGTCTGCTATGACTAGAGTGTAAATGATTCCCAAAACAGCTCGATTTGAGTTAATATATATGCCTTTTAAATGTAAACTCTCTCACAATCTGTTTTGTTTAATATCACCAGCTTTCAGAAAAAAAAAAAAAATAAATAAAATAAAATAAAATAAAATAAATATATATATATATATATATATATATATGGCTGCTGATACTAGCAAGTAAATTTCAATGCAAAAGATGCTGTAATACACACAAACACACACACACACACACACACACATATGTACCTGCTTTGGGAGGATCATCCCAGGTCTGAGCAGCAAATTCAGCTTCCAGACAATTATTGTTCCATGTCAGCTGGCAATCTGAAGCTGATCTGCACACATATGATTTTTACCAACAATTGAACTCACATGCAGTCATTCACAATTTAATGCCAATTTGAGTATGAGCTTAAATGTCCAAAATCAAGTTCAGATCTTTTAAACTTGTCTGGATAACAATGCAACTAACAATTTAAGTTGCATCTGTTCATTGTGACAGTGATTCTCATAACATTTGCCTAACATTGTAAATAAATTGTCCACAGTCAAGCTGGGTGTACCAATACACAGTACACTAACAAAGTACTGTTACAGAGAACACTGTGAACAATATTAGTTCATTTATCAATATTGAGATTTTCAAAAAACTACCGTTACTGACTTTATATTGGTGTGTGTGTGCATGTGTGTGTGTGTGTGTGTGTGTGTGTGTGTGTGTACTGTTTTCGACCCAGTTCCAGTCTTCAGGATAACCATGGGTCAAACACATTATTCTAACAGTCAATGACAGTATTGATATTCGCCTGCAGCTTTTAACTGGCAAGGTACAGTCTACCAATGTAGTTGTTCGAGTTTGGTGTTGTCTGTCCAGTTGGGAGATGCTGACTCACATTAATTGGTCAGTTCAGTTCGACAGTTATCACCTTCAGTATTTTAGTTTGATGCCTGAACACAGTTCAAGGATTGCAGGAGCTGTCTTTGTTCAAGTGTCCCCTTTTGGTGAATGGCACCTGCTACACCTCACTGAGTGGCTACACCCTCATTTAACGTGTGTGTGCGTATGTGTGTGTGGATGCATGTGCATGTGTGCTTGCTTGTGTGAGTATGAGTGTGTATGTGTGTGTGTGTGTGTGTGTGTGTGTGTGTGTGTGTGTGTGTGTGTGATTCTCAGAGTTTTACTTTTACACCTGGAATAAAACCAGATAGGCACTGATTTATACCTGTTTCATCATATCTGTCCCATTTTTGATGTCATGTCCTGCTTCAATGTTTGAATTACATTCCAACATTTATGTTCATTCAACTGCAAGTCAGTCACTTTTCAAGATCACCGCAATATTTGGTTTGGCATTGCTAGTTGCTGAATGATGCCAGAAGTTGGCTGACTGAGTAGAAATTTTTTAGCAAAATCTATATGGACAAAATGTAGTTATCTTTTGTTTTAGGCATGTGCTTTTTGTGCTTCTTTTTTCTTTTTTTTCTTGCTTAAAAAACAAAAAGAAAAAGAAAAACAAAGCAGATGTGGTGAATACTATTATTATCAGTCCCAATGTCCTGAATTTGTTGAAAATAAAACAAATTGTCTCCCCCGAAAATGGAGTATGACTGCCTTCATCAGTACATGGTGGGGTAAAAACAGTCATACATGTAAAAACCCACTAGTGTACTATATGAGTGACCGTGGGAGTCACAGCCCAAGAACAAAGAAGTCTTCCTTGTATGTGAATCCTCTCTTTGTTGCATCAGTGTGTGTGTGTGTGTGTGTGTGTGTGTACGAGTTTTTCTTAAAGATGGCCAACTGTTCTATCTTATGTCAGAATGCTGCCATTGATAAAACTATTTTTCATTAACAATTATTGCTTCTCAACTTCAAACAAACTCAATCTTCACATTGGTTGGCAAGGTTTTATCCTCCTTGATAGTCAGTCTGTCAAGATCGGCATGTCTGTCTATGATTTGATTCTAAATTCTCATGATTGGTCAGGTACTGAATATCATCAAAGTGTCATCGACCCTAGTTCTTTGGCCCTTTCTGCCAGATTTGACTGGAAAATCAAACTGAGCGTCTAGTCCTTCAGAAGAGATGATTAACCGAAGTCCTGTGTGTTGCACGTACTTGGCGCACTGAAAAAGAACCCATGGCAACGAGGGTGTTGTCCTCTGGCAAAGTTCTGTGGAAGAATCCACTATGATAGGTACACAAATATATAATACAATATAACTTATAAACATGCACTCAAGGCCTAAGTAAATGCGTTGGGTTACGCTGCTGGTCAGGCATCTGCCTAGCTGATGTGGTGTAGCGTATACGGAATTGTCCGAACGCAGTGACGCCTCCTTGAGAAACTGAAACTGAACTCTCAGTAAGACCATGGGTCAAACAGTCACCAACCGTGTTCAGTCACCGACCGTGTTCCTCTTCTTTCTGGAAGTGCAACTTTACGATGGCGGCTGTGCAGGGTGTATTCTGCTGACGTGCAAGTTTAATCTGGTAGTGTTCGGTAGGGAGATGCTGACGGGCCTCTTCCTCAGCAGTTAGTTAATATTTTCGGTACTTGAGTTTGATCTCTCAAACAGTTCAAGGTTTGCGGGAGTTGATGTTGCCGGCAAGCGCCCCCTAGTTCCATCTGCAAGAGTGACCGACCTTTGGGGAAGCAGTTTCCGTCACGGCTCGTTGGCGATCTGTGTGCGTGCCTGTCTGCACCTTTTCACCTTCCCTCTTCCCCCTTTCTCTCTCCCTTCTATCCCCCCTATCTCTCTCTTCCTCTCTCCTTCACCACCCTCTCTCCTTCACCACCCTCTCTCTTTCCCGTATATGCTCAGTTTAACTGGGCGTATGCACGTGCATATCTGGAGATATGTGTGTGGCATACCCCTTCTGAACATTTTTTTTTTTTTTTTTTTTTTTTTTTTTAACTCTGAGCGAATTCAGAAATCTATCTGGTTCGGAGAGAAAGATCCCCCTGGGCTGTTGATGCCGAGCTTTGAGGAGAGACGGGTCGCCGTTTCAGCGTGTGTGCTGTTGGGTGCCGTCAGTGAAGTTGTGGGGCGTTTCCCTTGTCACCCCCTTACTCTGTATTGGTCTGTGTGGGTCTGTGTTTCACTCTGGGTCAGTGGTGTGCCTATTTACCTGGTGACAGGTGAGGGAGTCTGTCTTCGTAACATTAATTTAGTGATGTGACTTGTGATATTTGTTGACATCAGAGTGAGATTTAGGTTGCTTGTAAGGTTGGGGTGATGGTTTTTTTGTTTTGTTTTTTTTTTTGTTTGGTTGTTGTTTTTTTAGTGGAAATCTTTTAAATCCAGTATTCTTTTACTTATAAATATTTGGGGAGAATTAATAAAACTGTTGTGTTTAGGTGTAACATTTTTGCCATAGTTATATTCAGCTCGGATTGTTTCAAGGTTGTTTTCTTTATAATGGAGATTGTCTAATTGCAGTCTGTAAATTTTCCCATTTTTGTGGGGATGGAAATGTGATGTAATTGTGATGTAGCCTGACTGGTGCTGTTTCTATTATTCGTAACTAGCATGATGGAAACTGGAATATTGTTATTGCCATTTGAGCGGTTAGTCATAATGGACGCTTTGGACAGTGTGTTGGTTTAACCCTTTTATTATTTGGGAAAGCGAAAATAAACGGATCAAATACTTTTCACGGCGATAGTTTTGTACGCCGATGGCTCATGTAAAAGGTTATCCACTTGCTTTGTTCAGTGTTAAGAGATGGGGGGGGGGGGGGGGTACTCTTTTACAACTGGTAAAAAAACAACATAGTCTACAGAGCCAGTGGGGTTGTTACAGATTTTCCTTTTTTCCCCTCCCTGCCGTGCCACTGCCTTCAACGGGTCTCCAGGACACAAGTCTGGAACGGTCTTCGTTCCCCTTCTAACGTGTCCACCCCAAAACTCCCTCACTCTCGTTCCCGCTCCCACTTTCCCACTGTCCCTCTTGCCCGACCAGCTTCAGCCAGCAATCTACCAGCGTTGTCCGTCTTCGGATGTCAGTATGAGTCTGAACTCTGGCAGTGTGGTTGAGCAGAACTGGTGCTGCAGTTGACTGCAAATTGTAGAATTGTGCTGTGGTTAGACAGGTTTGTGTGTGTGTGTGTGTGTGTGTGTGTGTGTGTGTGTGTGTGTGTGTGTGTGTGATTGGTTTTGTGGCGTTTATTTATTTATTTTTGCATGACCACAGTAAAACGAGCTGAACTCTTCTGTGTCTCCGTGTTTGTGTTGTCGGGACGTTAGCTAGTCTGGGAAGGGATGGGGGTTCATGAGCAACCCCATACGGGTTGTGACAGTTTCCGTGAACGGCGTCTGCTATAACTTTCTTTTCACAACATTGTGATAAAACAATTAACTCTCGAACTAGTTCAATCGTATTATGCAAATAAACAATAAATACCTTTATAAACAACAGTGAATTAAACTCTCTCTCTCTCTCTCTCTCTCTTCTCTCTCTCTGACTTTCAGTAACACAACCGAACGGTACACTGACACACACACACACACACACACACACACACACACACACACACTGACACGCACGCACACACACAGAATCTGACAGAAGCGACACCTCACTGCATGATCGACTGCCGGAGAGAGTTTTAATGGTTCAGGTCGACTGATTACGATCGTGAATAGTCGATCAGTTCTGTCTGTGGTTGGCTGCATACGTTCCTATACCAAAGCAAGAAAACCACGCAGACAAGGCTCATGTTACTCTTTCAATACAAATTCAAAAACCAACTATGGCCAGTATGACGAACGATGTGACGAATATAGGTCTGTCTCCCCTCCCCCCATCTCCACTCCCCTCCCTCCACGCCTTCAGTTTCCCCCTCTGCAAAAGTCTCCATGTGTGTATGTACAGTGTGTGTGCTTGTGCCGGAGGTGAGGTGTTCAACTGATGTGTGCATGCCGTACCGACTGATGTCACGTGCGTGTTTTGCCGTGTGCTGACAGTGTGTACGCCGCGTGCGTGCGTCGTACATGTTAATTTCGTGGAGAAGCTACAAGGGGGTGCATTTTGTGCTTTTAGTGCTAAACTTCACCTCTTCAAAAAATATAACACACACACGCAGATATATATATATATATATATATATATATATATATATATATGTATATAATACACACACACACACACACACACACACACACACACACACACATAGTGTGTGTGTGTAGGGGAGAGGAGGGGTATACATAGGGTCAGTGTTTGTGTGTGGGCGCGCGCGCACTGCCACGCGTGGGAGCGTACTTGTGGTTACTAGTAAATGGGTGATGTATGTGGGGAGGGGGGGGGGGAGGGGTAAGGGAGCGGGGTGGACGTACGTATGAGTGGGTGGATGGGTGGATGTGGGTGCGTGCGCGCGTGAGAGAGAGAGAGAGTTGTGTGTGTGTGTGTGTGTGTGTGTGTGTGTGTGTGTGTGTGTGTGTGTGTGTGTGTGTGTGCGCGCGTGCGTGCATTCGACGGTGTATATGCACATGTGTGTATGTGTCTGTGTGTCTTTTTGTGTGTGTCGGCGTGTCTGTCAGTGTCTGTGTCCGTCTATGTTCAGTTTGTGTCTGTGTACAGTATGCATGGTTATGCATGCGTGTGGGTGTGAGCCGGGGGTGTTTCCGCGCGCGTAAGCCTTATGTGTGAGTACGTGCGTCAGTGTTTGAGTGTGGATGTACGTCATCATGCAAGTCAAGTTGTAAATAAATTGCGACGTTTCCGTTGACTGAAACAGATGGCGGCCCGGGGGAACCCCCAATGAGAATGACGTGAGGAACAATAGCAGATAAGGAGGAGGGAGGGGTGATGGTGGAAGGGTAGAAGAGACAATAGAAGCGGATATATGGTGCACTTGATTTATGACATGCAGGGAAATCCTGACACTACTGGCAGGTTAGTCTTCCCTGTGACAGGGCGCCACCTCGGGACTACGGTTGGAGTGTTCGTGTCAGCAGTTTGGGCCGTTCAGTACAGTTATCAGTTATGGAATTCATAAATCATAAATCATTTATTTGTCGTGAAACCCATCACGGGAATTATGAACACTAAAACTAAACACAGCAGATAGAAGCAATACTTTGTGAACACATGCAGCCGGATCTTCCATAAGAAATAGTTACGGACAGCGAACTTTAAAGCACTCATAGATATATCTTGCAGTTCTGGTTGAAAACAGCGAAATGGCAACAGAGAACTCGGAGTTTGGAGTATTGTGGTTTCAATTCCATCTGGCTAATAATGATTCGGAGTCGGGAATTAGCAGTCACAAGAGAGGGCGCCATGCATCTCAGAATCATGGTTGAGTGTGCGTGCTAGCTATCTGGGCATCAGTTCGTGTCTGACTCATCTGGGGGTCGGTCGCTAAAACATCACAGCTCGCGTCACTTGGTTGATGCGAGTTTTTGTTCGAGTTACTGATTTCAGTTCTAATCGGTGGAGCTCGCGTCAGTTTGTTTATTTTCTAATCGTGGTCTTCGCGCGAGTGGTTTCGTATTAAAAAAAAAAAACTTTATGGAATAGCCTACCTGTTCCATGATAAAATATACCTATATCCCGGTACTGCCTGTGTTGGCGTCAGCCCTGTGCTCTCTTCAGTCCCCTCTCTCCACGTCACAGAGATATAAATGTAAACGTACCTTGCTCTTGACCGCAGACGCGCAGGTACGCACCCTCGTACATTGAAAGAAAGGAGAGAGAGAGAGATTCAGATAAAGGCCTTAGCCCCATACTGAAGGGGCTAATACAAAGGAATATAATATATAATTTTCATCAACAAAGGTAGCAGTTAACAGGCATAAGGTCTGCAAACGAACATTAAGAGACTGCAGTGCGTAGCCTCTTGCTTGCTTCATAAATATACATAGCTAAATTAAAAAGAACTGTCTCATTTCTTGTTGGCAACAACATATTTAGCCTAAAATGACATGGTTCTGCATAATACTTCGAACTGATTAATTTCACTCTGAGATCATGAGAAGCAGGGGCAACGAAACAAAAATGGATTTCATCTTCTTTAGCTTGATTGCATAAGCGACACAAAAGTTCCTGTTCTGTTACGTTTCTGTATTTAAAACAATGGCAAGCAATATCAGAGACACCGAGAGAGAGAGAGAGAGAGAGAGAGAGAGAGAGGTGAAATGGGGGTGCAGGCAGGTTAATGTATTTTATCATACTAGTAAATCGCCGTTCTCCTGTAGGCATTGCAGAACACATTCATTTTAGATGAAGGACCTGTTGCCTTACACACACACACACACACACACACACACACACACACACACACACACACACACACACACACACACCAAACAACAACAACAACAACAACAAAACGATTATATTTGTTCTTTCTGTATTATCGGAATTCACAAAAGCAACGTCCGTATCATTTAACCTTACATGGAGAGGAATTTCAAGTTGGTAGCACGCACGTACCATGACTGTGCGAAGAATTACTACACCTTGCAAATATCAAAATAGGCCCTACGATAACCATAATAGTCATAAATTTACACCGCGCTACCCTGATGCAAGTTAACAACGTATCACACACAGTACTGAACAGTGTCTGGCTTGTGATGATGATTGTTACCCGATTCTTTTGACCCGAAGGGAAAAAAAAGAAAAAGAAAAAAAAACCCAACTGCAACAGCAGTCATGAACCTTTCAAGTGTCATATCCACACCCCTCAGACTAGCCACAAGGGTCCATGACACGGACCATTCACAACACTTTTTTACCACAGTGACGACAGGCCAGCTCGATCCCAGGCCATCCGGCGAGCACCGCCACCAGTCCCCTCCCCCCCCCCCTCTCAAACACGTACCGTCCAGCTGGACCTAAAAAAGAAGAAAAAGACAGACAAATACTGAAATAGAGAAAGTCTGTTGAAAAAAAAAAAAAAGTGCGTTGACTCACACTGATACAGAAGTGTCGACATTTCTAACCTTAGGTCCTTAAAACAAGAGTTATAGTACCATGCGTGGGTGTGTTGTATCTTTTTCGTGGTGGTGGGTCTGAAAACAATATCGATCAGTTTGAACTGAGGTGCAGCAGAGGTTTACACTTCCCACACCCCAGTACCCACCCCTAATATGTACTGTAGTGCGTTGCTTTACTTTTTTGCTACAACAGATTTGTGTGTGTGTGTGTGTGAAAGTGGAGCTGTCCTTTTCGGGGAGAGTGCGTCCCGACAGTGTAGATCCAGGCATAAATACATACCTACATAATACCCTACATATATATGCACGCGTGCGTGCGTATGCGTGTGTGTGTGTGTGTGTGTCTGTCTTTTTATATTTGCAAGTGCATCTACTATCGATGTGGATTCTTCTATAGAATTTTTCGTGGAACAACCTTTTCGTTGCTGTGGTTTCTATCGCCGCGTGCGTTGAGCCGGTACATGCTGCACAGTGGACCTCGGTTTTATCGTCTGATCCGAATGACTAACACCCAGACCACCACTCAAGGTCTAGTGGAGGAGGGAGGGGAAGTAAAAAATACCAAACCCATTAGGCCACACTCTCCATCGTGACAGAAACACACGCATTATTAGACCAGCATCCTGGCGACGCGACGACCAGACCCTAAAAAGCCCATCCCTGGACCCTCCCCCTCCTTCCCCTTCCCTTCCTCTCAGACTTCACGTCCCCATGCAGTTGATCAACAAGGTCCTTGACCTTGCCGTTGTCCCGAGCGACAAGCATGACGAGTGTCTCAGAGATGGTTCCCCGTGACCACACTGGAGATGTTGAAGGGGTGACCTCAGTGATAACGGTGTACGTGTGTGTGTGTGTTCGACGAAGCCACGGTCTCCGTCAGTTTAGGGGGCAAGTATTGCGTGGAGAGGACGGGGAAGGAAGCTTACTGCTCCTTCGGCGCCGTTCAAGGGGGGATTTCCAGGGGAATACTGTCATGTGCTTGCTTGATAAGAGTTAGATATATATATATATATATATATATATATATATATCTTGGGCTGGCGACTGGAGGAAGTGAAACCCACAAGCTGTTGACGTGCTGTCACTGA
Source organism: Babylonia areolata (assembly GCF_041734735.1). Taxonomy (NCBI): domain Eukaryota; kingdom Metazoa; phylum Mollusca; class Gastropoda; order Neogastropoda; family Buccinidae; genus Babylonia; species Babylonia areolata. The sequence goes on along the minus strand of NC_134878.1, from coordinate 8,394,480 downwards.
TAAGAAATGAAACGGAAACGGAACGTTTCGAAAAGGAAGGAAAAAGGTAGGTGACTGATGTTAATGTCGACGTACGGTGGTGATTGCCATAATGAAAACGATAAGTCAGAGTGCTATAAGTCACGGTGATCTTTAAAGTTCATGATATTCTCTGAGGTACAAGTGACGTGTTTTTGCTGGCCAGTTTAAAAAAAAAGTACCAGCACTATGTAGCCTACACATATGTCCTTTTTTTTTACTCACTTGTGTAAACAAAGTGAGTCTATGTTTTAACCCGGTGTTCGGTTGTCTGTGTGTGTGTGTGTGTGTGTGTGTGTGTGTGTGTGTGTGTGTGTTTGTGTGTCCGTGGTAAACTTTAACATTGACATTTTCTCTGCAAATACTTTGTCAGTTGACACCAAATTAGGTATAAAAATAGGAAAAATTCAGTTCTTTCCAATCATCTTGTTTAAAACACTATTGCACCTCTGGGATGGGCACACACACAAAAAAAAATGAAGCCTAATTATATGCAAACTGCATTTACTGTTATATTTATATTTTTTGTATTCTCTAAACATGGCACTTTGATCTGATATTCTGACCCAACAACAAGAGCAGTCATTATTATCATTTTTTGTTCAAACAGGAACTTCTTTTGCTAAGCATGGAAGTTTTATTTATTTTGCAAACGTTTTGGTGCAGATAGTAAAAAAGGGAAATTACTCTGTAGTTAATGCTAGGGGACTTAATTTGCTTTAACTGATCTTTCTCATCTTAAACATTACATTTTGAAATTATACTCAATACATAAAAAGCTTGGATTTTTTTTAAAGTGTATCACAAGTGAGTCTTGAAGGCCTTGCCTCTCTTGTTTCTATTTGTCCTAATTTCACGCTTCATTCCAAAGTGATGTACATTGTATCAGAATCGTTTACCGCAATGTTTCTGCATATTGTAAAATAAAAACAATTATTTGCGAACGGAAAAAAGGAGAAGAAGAAGAACCCCTCCCTCCCTCCCCCCCCCCCCCCCCCCCCCCCCTCCCTCCCCTCTCGCCATCAACACCCCCAACCTGTTTCCTCCCCGCAGATTTATATCACGATGTTCTCCGTTTCGACCACTAATTTAAAACTACATGGATAGCGCATGCCTTCTCTGAGCCCCTTTGCTAACTGAAGCCAGCAGAAGTGTTCAATCAGCCATTTTTGCTTCTCGTGTCTGTATAGCGCGAAGCGGTGATTTCATATGTGTAGCCGAGCGCTCAGCTGGCTTCACGGCAAGCTTTCACTTGCTCGCGGCGTTAGTTAAGCTGACATTCCTATGTGTGTCTCCACTGCAAGTTTGCGCCACGTGTCACTGCACTGTTGTTTTTTTCTGTAATGAATTTGGCATCTAAACCATTGGCAGATTTCAATCAAGACACAACATTTGGCATGTCGTGGGGGCAAGCATAACACGATTTCATCGAAGATACACGGTTACAGTCCTGAAACTACCACCATTTAGCAGACGACTTGTCAACGGACTGACGGCTGGATACGAGAAACAATATGGCGTCCAGTTGGCTTCAGCTTTCCGGGCCAATGAGCTATCCATGTATTTTACAACAGTGGTTTCGACGATGGCAGGATTGGCCCCAACAATGTTTTTGTCATGATCCTGGGAAAAAATTGCTTCCGGTTTCAGTTGATTGTCACACCTTGCCACTCTGATCACGACCACTGGCATTATTTGTTTCTTGTTAATTCATCAACACACACACACACACACACACACACACACACACACACACACACACCCGTTCTAATTTTAAACATGTGTGTGTGTGTGTGTGTGTGTGTGTGTGTGTGTGTGTGTGTGTGTGTGTGTGTGTGTGTGTGTGTGTGTGTGTGTTTTCATTTTTGTTTGCTTGTTTGTTTGCCTGGGCGTGCGTGCGTCGGTGGGTGGGTGGGTGGGTTGTGGCGATGGTGGTAGTTGTGCGCGCGCGCGCGCGCGTGTGTGTGTTGATTATGTGCGTGCGAAAACATGTTCCACGATTGGGATTCTGATAAACTAACAAACGAAGAAACGATGCAAAACAGACCAATCAAACTAAAACGCAGTGTTGGAGTGGTCTGTCGCTGTTTTCCTCTGTGTTCTGATAACCGTTGCAAATGGCGATTCTAAATAAATAATGCTCTTTCATACAGCTTTTCGATCGTCTCTGTCTCTGACCTTCTCTCAGTCTCTGTCTCTCTCTCTCTCTCTCTCTCTCTCTCTGTCCTTCCATCCTTCCCTTTTCTCTCTCTCATTGTATGTCTTGTTAGAGAATGGTACGTTGCAAATAACTGATCAGTCGTCCACCACTGAACTTCATACTGTCGCCACTGTTCGCAGAATAATAACAGAAGTATTCAAACACGTCTGGTCACTTTGGAACACACTATCAATAGCTTTACAGGTCTGAAATGAATTACGTGAGATTGCAGTCAATTCTATTGCTAATTTTTTATGTACCTCTGGGTGTGTCTGCAGCTGTTGATGTAGGTCAAAGGGCTAAGGCAATAAATATGTCTTGTGTCAGTGTCCGTATGAGTCTCTCTCTGTCTCCCTCTCTGTCTTTGTCTCTCTCGCTGTCCTTATATGTCGTTTACTCTGTCTCTCTCACGTTCGTTCTCACCGTTACTGTTCGCATGTACATTCAAACTACTCTACTGACAGATCCCTCCCCACACAGCAACAAAAACGACTTCTGCCACTACTACTATTACTACCACTACTACACTGCTACTACCACTGCTACTACTACTACTACCCTACTGATGGGTCCCCCATTAACAATAAAAACAACAAATATACTACTACTATCACTACTACTACACTTCATTTGTCAACATTTCCAGGAGCAGAAACTAGTTTCATTGGCTTACTGATTGAGGGTTACACTGACTTCCTAGCCCTGAACAGGGACTTTATGAACAATGCGTGTCAAGGGGGAAATGCCGTTGATGGATCTCACCATAGAGGGATGATCGTGATAGGAAATAGGCAAGGCATGATGATAACGTGCTTTTCCTTCTGCCCTGCACACAACACAACACGAAACACACACACACACACACACACACACACACACACAGAGAGAGAGAGAGAGAGAGAGAGAGAGAGAGAGACAGTCACCACCACCATCACTACCACACACCATACGTACACACACTCACACCACTTCCTCCACCATGCTACACACGCGCACATACACACACACACACACACACACACGTACGCACGCACGTATGCATGAATGCATACAAACACACACACACGCGCGCGCGCGCGCACGCAAACACACACGCATGTATGAATGCACACACACACACACACACACACACACACACACACACACACACACACACACACTCATTGGATTAGCAGTGGAAGGAGTGGGACGGATCGTATGAAAAGAAACGGAATGATGAAATGGGAAGCACACAACCTTGATCACGCCGAGCGGGCCGGGGATTTGGCAAGTGATAAATCACCAGTAATGAGGTTTTTCGTTCCAACACAAACCACTGTTCCTAAGTTCACAGATTGTTGTGCACCAAAGAACCCTTGGGTGCTTTTATCCACCCTGTAATGACACTGTTAACTCTCTCCAAACGAACGGCGAAATAGACGACGTTAACAGCGTTTCACCCCAATTACCATCATCAAAATATTGCAAGCGGAAGGCTCTTATACTGAAGAGGTGAATGTTGACAAAGAATACCACAATTCTGACGACGGAAGCTAAGGGTTGGGTCATTCAGACACCCACTGGACATCCGAGGGGTCTGTGTAGAGGAGGAGAGAGGACTGGCCGTACTGAGTGAGTTAATCGACGATAAAAGACTTTAAGCTGCAAAAACATTCTAGGCGTTTGATAACGCGAAACAGCGGATCCTAACGTCATGAATGTGCCATGCCACAAAGAGAGGCAGACAGACAGAGACAGACAGACAGACAGAGAGAAAGACAGAGACAGATAGAGACTAAGAGAGAGACATACATGTAGACAGACAAGCAGGCAGACAGAGAGACAGACAGGTGGGAGAGAGAGTGACAGACAGACAGACAGACAGACGGACGTACGGACAGAGAGACAGACAGAGACACAGATGGAGAAACAGAGACAGATAGACAAACAGGCAGACTAGACAGACAGACTAACAGACAGACAGAGGATAGGCTTGGCCAAAAGATGACGGCTAACTAAATTAATGACAACTGCGTAAGAGGCGGACTTTTGCATGTCTAATCAGTCTAAAATCACACCCGCCAGAGAATGATTAATTAACTCATTCCAGACGGCTATCTTCTTTTCGCGGGCTATGGGAGGCAACATCGTGCTTTGGTAGAACTGCAACACCATAATGATTTGAAATATTTTATATCGTCTTGTGTAATTTGGGGGCGTCGGGAATTCAAGTGGTTATATAAAGCACAAGAAAAACAAGAGGCAAGGCCTTCAAGACTCACTTGTGACAGAGTAAAACACAAGCTTTTTATGTATTGAGTATAATTTCAAAATGTAATGTTTAAGATGAGAAAGATCAGTTTAAAGCAAATTAAGTCCCATAGCATTAATTACAGAGTAATTTCCCTTTTTTACTACCTGCACCAAAACGTTTGCAAAAGTAAATAAAACTTCCATGCTTAGCAAAAGAAGTTCCTGTTTGAACAAAAAATGATAATAATGACTGCTCTTGTTTTTAGGTCAGAATATCAGATCAAAGTGCCAAGTTTAGAGAATACAAAAAATATAAACATAACAGTAAATGCAGTTTGCATATAATTAGGCTTCATTTATTTTTTTTTTGTGCCCATCCCAGAGGTGCAATATTGTTTTAAACAAGATGACTGGAAAGAACTGAATTTTTCCTATTTTTATGCCTAATTTGATGTCAACTGACAAAGTATTTGCAGAGAAAATGTCAATGTTAAAGTTTACCACACACACACACAGACAACCGAACACCGGGTTAAAGCATAGATTCACTTTGTTTACACAAGTGAGTCAAAAATGACTTCCTACAGACGTGCCTGGTTTGACTTTACTACAGTCTAAGCGTGGAAGTGTGTAAAACACGCAATACTTAGCTTTGTAAGATGTACAAAGTGTGGGTTTTTTTTAAACAGTAATATAATCTTTAATATGTCCGTTTTTCATATCGTTCGGAGGTCAAGTACAATACTATGCTGGGCAACACCTAGCAGACGGAGGGTGACTGGAGGAACCACTGGATGTTCTGGCTGGTCGCGGTCCGAGTCTAATAAAAGCAGCCGCAGTGCAGACAAGTCACTTCAACTGAAAAAAAAAAAAAAAAATGTGATGAAATGGGAAGCAGACAACTTGATCACACTGAGCTGGCCGGGGATTTGGGAAGTGATTAATTACCAGTGTTTTATTTACCGTGATGATATCTGACCACGTGGCGTCAGTAGATATCTGTAGTCATGATTTAAACAACAACACCAATCACGACAAAAACAATAATAGCAACAACAACAACAAGAAATAAACGTGTACGCATGACTGTTGTGGCTGTGGAACATTCGTTCTGGATCATGACTTCACTCCGATATCGTTACCGACTGTGTGTGTGTGTGTGTGTGTGTGCCGTGGAAGCTGCGATACGTAGACTAGAAATGAGTGTGTGGAGGAGGGGGTTGGAGGAGGTGCAAGGTAATGTGTGTGTGTGTGTGTGTGTGTTGGAGCTCATGTACGTTTATATGTATTTGACTGTACTTTCATATCTGTGAAACTGCATGTTTGGTGCATTTCTGTTATGCATGTGTGGGTGTATGTGTGAATGTGTGTCGTCATATTTTACATTCATTCGCTTAATTATCACCATTGTTGTCTTATTTATTTATTTATTTATTTTTTTATTATTATCATTTTATTAGTATTACTATTATTATTACTACTACCTTTTTCTATATTATAATTATTATTTATTTATTTATTTATTTATTTATGTAAGCTTATCTATTATTTATTCCCCCCCCCCCTTTTTTTTTTTTTTTTTCCTCAAGGCCTGACTAAGCGCGTTGGGTTACGCTGCTGGTCAGGCATCTGCTTGGCAGATGTGGTGTAGCGTATATGGTTTGTCCGAGCGCAGTGACGCCTCCTTGAGCAACTGAAACTGAAACTGAAACTACCGACTTTGGCCCAGTCCACATCTGACATGTACATATCCGACGAGAAGAAACTGAAGTTATTGACAAAGTGACGGGCGCAACAGCTGAGTGGCTATAGATCTGAGGGTCCCGGGTTCGAATCTCGATAACGGCGCCTGGTGAGTAAAGGGTGGAAATTTTTTTCACATACGTGCAGACCTGCAAGTACCTGAACCCCCTTCGTGTGTAAACGCTCGCAGAAGATCAAATACATACGTTGAATATCCTCTTATCCATGTCAGCGTTCGGTGGGTTTTGGAAACAAGAATATACCCAGCATGCACACCCCCACCCCCCTCACCCCCGAAAAGGGAGTATGGCTGCGTACGTGGCGGGGTAAATAAACAAAACGGTCATACACGTAAAAAGTTACATGTCTGTCTGAGTGTGTATGTGTTCGTGCCTGAAATCTGACTGAATGACACAGGAAACGAATGATGAGCTCCCAATGGTAGCCGCCAGTCGGCTCTGTTCAGGTAGGCAGCCTGTTGTGTGAATGACCCCTACTGACTTTGTTGAGCGTTTAGAACTTGGTCTCCGACCGAGGATAGGCGCTATATAAGTATCCATATCAAATAAAATCAAAGTGACGACGTTTCATGGCCAAGAATTACTAGATGACATCACCAGACAGCAAGAAAAAGCAAGAAGAAGCAAACAGATAAAATAGATAATAACGCATACTGTGACACACATAAAAATGCACGCGCGGATGCACGCTCTCTCTCTCTCTCTCTCTCTCTCTCTCTCTCTCTCACTGAACGAAACACACACACACACACACACACACACGCGCGCGCGCGCGCGCGCAGACCAGGACATAGACAGACCGACAGACAAACAGATATGTAAACAAAGCAGGACTGACGCGTCAATGACTATGTAGTATATGGTTACGCTGCTGGTCAGGCATCTGCTTGGCACATGTGGTGTAGCGTAGATGGATCTGACCGAACGCAGTGACGCCTCCTTGAGCTACTGAGACTGAGGAGACTGACTATGTAGTCCACGTGTTAAAAAGTGCCGGCCGCCAGAGCCCCAAGCAGATCCGATCAGACCGACACCAAATCGCAGCGGATATCTCGGGGCTTGGTTGATGGTTGAATAGTTGGCACCGATGTTGACAGAATCGGTCCCGGAAAGCCGCGGCCCTGGGGGGGGAACAGATATCGCGTGAACCGGCTTCGACCTCAACTACACCGCACTCTTGTCTGAATACAGTGAGCGAGCAAACATCGAGCAGCGTAGGTACGTGCGTGTGTGGTGAAGTCAACGCCACTGGTTGATGATAACTGGCGTGAAAAATATCGCCCTGTTGTGGCATGTATTGTCCGCCCCTGCATGGACTGTCACTGGCGACAATTCGTACAGCCCTCACTGCACATGTGGAGTGCTGGCCTAGAGGTAACGCGTCCGCCTAGGAAGCGAGAGAATCTGAGCGCGCTGGTTCGAATCACGGCTCAGCCGCCGATATTTTCTTCCCCTCCACTAGACCTTGAGTGGTGGTCTGGACGCTAGTCATTCGGACGAGACGATAAACCGAGGTCCCGTGTGCAGCATGCACTTAGCGCACGTAAAAGAACCCACGGCAACAAAAGGGTTGTTCCTGGCAAAATTATGTAGAAAAATCCACTTCGATAGGAAAAACAAATAAAACTGCAGGCAGGAAAAGATTTAAAAAAAAAATGGGTGGCGCTGTAGTGTAGCGACGCGCTCTCCCTGGGGAGAGCAGCCTGAATTTCACACAGAGAAATCTGTTGTGATAAAAAGAAATACAAATGCAAACAAATACAAATGTTGTCGCCCCTCTGCACTGGTGCTGTTGTTGTTAATGTGTGCGTGTGTTGGTGTGTGCACGCGCGTATGAGATTGTTGTGTGCTTGTTTGTGTGAGTGTATGCGTGCTCGTGTATCTTGCGTGTGTGAGCTTGAGAGTACATTTCTGTTTATGTAAAAGGGGTGTGTGGTCAGTGGGAGAGGTTGGGGTATAAATATATGCGGGTGTACTTGGCGTGTGCGTGTGTGTGTGTGTGTGTGTGTGTGTGTGTGTTGTTGTTGTTGTTGTCTTCAGTTTAACGTCTTTCCACTTGAAGTGATATTAGACGAACAAAACAAAACAAACAAAAAAAACCACAAAAAAAACGTGGGGGTAGGGGCTGTGAGAGGGGGAGGGATAAAAGTGTGTGTATGTGTGGAGGGTGAATAGGGAGAGACAACGCTAGGAAAAATGGAAACGTTATAAACGCCAACATCAAACAAATATAACATCTATAACAAATGTCCTATAGGACTATGCAGCAAACCTTCTGCAATAACAAATAACATATTGTATGTGTGTGTGTGTGTGTGTGTGTGTGTGTGTGTGTTTGTGTGTGTGTGTGTGTGTGTGTGTGTGTGTGATCATATCTGCGAGAGCACAGCTCTTCAACGACGAAACGCTGGGTCGTAAAAGTCACTCACTCCTCACACCACCACCAGTGCAGAGGCCGGGCGACAATAATAATTCAGTATGTGCAGTGAGGGCTGCACGTATTGTCGCCAGCGACAATCAACGCAAGGGCGACAATACATGCCGCAACACTCTCCCCCCCCCCCCCTCCCCCACCCACCTCCCCCCACCCTGGGAAATTTCGTGAAGGTCCGCCCACAAGGCCACTGGTTTTCGGAACGCGCAGAGGCGGATACTAACGGACTGTGTCGGTGACAAAACTGGTTCGGATGCTAACACCCGGAGGGAGAAAGGATAAGAGCCCACACACACACACACACACTGCGCACGCTGCGGCACACTCACACACACAGCAGCCTCGCACGTGCATCGACTGACTTGACGCCGGATTGCTGCAACAGCTGTTCAGTGAGCAACAACAGTCCACCTGGCAGTCAACAGGGTGGGTTTCGTTATATTTCATTACAATCGGTATCTTCGTGTGGCCTCTGTCCGTTTATTGTGTGTTGTTGTTGATGTTGTTTTGTTTTTGTTTTTGTTTTGTTCTGTTTTGTTTCGTTTTTCGTTGGGAAGTTGACTGCGGTTCTGATTAACCATTGAATGGCTCAAGGTGGAAAACACTATTACTTCTACTACTACTACTGCTGCTGCTGCTGCTACCAGTACCACTGCCGCTACTACTACAATTGCTGCTCCCCCTCCTACTATTACTACTATTACTGCTGCTACTGCTGTTGCTACTACTACTACTACTTCTACTCCTGATACTACTACTACTACTACTATTACTACGACTGTTCCTAATCCTACTACCGTAGTAGCTGCTGCCGACGGAATGTTAACTATGAACAGAATGCTGGCACATATTTCTAAACATTTTCTTTTCAACCACATTAAAAATTAGGATTAATCAAGCCAGTCTGAGACACTTTTGCCACACTTATTAATTAAACTACTTTTTTTTTTTTTAAAGGACAACACTAAAAAAATATAAATTTTAAAAGGCCGTTAAGCTAGCTTTCTCTAAACGTACAACTTATACGCAAAACAAAAAATAGACCTCACTGCGAGTAGAAATTCAACTGCGTTCGTTCTTTGACTTGAAATTGACCGTCTCCTCCTTTATGGTCTCGTATAACATCTGGTGCCATGCCAGTGTTGAGAGTTGTTCGTTCTTTCACACTACGGGGGAAACTTCACTGGTTCCGTCAGTTCCAGACAGCCAGACAGAGAGAGCAGACTCCCAAACCGACAGTGATGAAGAAGCTGGCAGAACGACCGTGAGAGAAAGATTCATACTAAGGCGCAGAAAAAAAAAAGAAAGGCTAAAAAAAGAAAAAAAAAGAAAGGCTGATAAGCTGACCAGGCAAAAAAAAAAAAAAAGTCTTAAATTGCTGGCCAGTATTTCAGCTCACCTCTCCGTGAGGCAGTTCTTTTAGAAGGTAGATACTGTCTCTTATTCTGTCTGCAAATATTTACCGGAGATATTAGTCACTATGCACTGTCCTAACTGGGACCTTTCCGTCTCAAGCGTCACAGCGTTGACGACCGAAGAACTTACAACTGACTGACTACCCGAATGAAGATGATGACAGCTGAAGTCAGCTTCGACTGTGATCAGTTCACGTTGAAGGTGCGTACGTTTTCACGCGTTTTTCGTGAGAGTCGGTGTCTCTTATTACTTTTTTGTATGTGGTTATGTTTTGCGTAGTAGCTGTTGTGGTTATTACTGCGTGTATCTATGACTGTGAGTGTTTGTAGCTGTTCACAGTCGGACTGTAGTGTACTGTAAAAAATATAAATAAAAAAAATAAACACACACACACACACACACACACACACACACACACACACACACACACAACAACAACAACAACAACAACCAAAAAAACAACTCCTTACACATTGTAATTTAATTTGTAAGTTTATAACTGCATCCCTTGCTGTGTCACGTTTCCCGGTGAATGAAAGCCATTCATTTTTAATTGTCGGAAACGCTTTCAAGCGCAAAGTTAACAAGAGCTATCGTTGTTTTGTGGAATCGTGCAGCATACGCTGTTTGTGTGAAATGTTGTTGTTGGTTTGTGGAATCATGCAGCGGCATACGCTGTTTGTGTGAAATGTTGTTGTTTTGTGGAATTATGCGGCATACGCTGTTTGTGTCAAATTTTGTTGTTGTTGTTGAAGGGTTGTAGGAGTTTGTTGCTGACTTGATTTCTTCTTCTTCTTCTTCTTAGTTAAAACATCTTCCTTTCCTTCTTTCCCTTCCTCCCTCCCTGCCTTGTCTTTCTTTTCTACTTTTATCTCTTCTTCTTTTTTTCTTTTTTCTTGTTTCGTTTCTTGTTTTTCTTCTTTCTTTCTTTAAAAAAAACAAAAAAACAACAACCAACTTTCCTTTTTTCTTCTTGGCTTGCTTCTTTTTTTTTTTCCTCTTTTTTTTCTTTTTTTTTTTCGTCTTTCTGTCGTGCTTCCCTCTTTCCTTTTTCGTTTGCTTCGACCACCTCCCGCCCTCTACTTCTTCTTCTTCTGCGTTCAAACCAACATTGCGCAAATTTCTTCAAAACGGAACAGAGTCTCTGTGGGCCTTTCCAAATACAATAGACTGAGCAACACACTAGACGCCACGTTCTTGGCATCAGAGATCTTTTCCCATCCCTCTTGCGGCCAGTCAGGGGCAGCCTCTGTGCGTGTGTGTATGTGTGTGTTTGTGTGGATGTATGGGTCTGTGCTTTTGAGTGCGTTTATGAATGCGCGAGAGTGTAAGTGTACACAAGTGTCAGGAGAGATCTGTGTACGTGTGTGTGTGATGGGAGGTGGGAGTGCGGGGGGAGGTGGGGTAGAGGATGAGGTATGTGAGTGTATGCATGCCTACACTGTGGGAGCAACAGGATATTGGAACGTATATATATATATATATGTGTATATATATATATGTATATATATATATATATATATATATATATATATATATATATATATATATATATATATATATCTTTGTATATATGTGTGTGGGGTTGGGGGTGGGAGATATGGGCGTATGTGTGTGTGCTTGTACAAGTAAGTGTTCATCTCTGTGAGTGTGTGTTTGTGTGTGTGTGTGTGTGTGTGTGTGCCGTGGAAGCTGCGATACGTAGACTAGAAATGAGTGTGTGGAGGAGGAGGGTGGAGGAGGTGCAAGGTAATGTGTGTGTGTGGGTGTGTGTGTGTGTGTGTGTGTGTTGGAGCTCATGTACGTTTATATGTATTTGACTGTACTTTCATATCTGTGAAACTGCATGTTTGGTGCATTTCTGTTATGCATGTGTGGGTGTATGTGTGAATGTATGTCTTCATATTTTACATTTATTCCCTTATTTATCACCATTGTTGTCTTATTTATTTATTTATTTATTTATTTTTCATTATTATCATTTTATTAGTATTACTATTATTATTACTACTACCTTTTTCTATATTATAATTATTATTCATTTATTTATTTATTTATTTATTTATGTAAGCTTATCTATTATTTATACCCCCGTTTTTTTTTTGTTTTTTTTTTTTTTTTTTTTTTTTTTTTTTTTTTTTTTTTTTTGTTTTTGTTTGTTTTTTTCTCAAGGCCTGACTAAGCGCGTTGGGTTACGCTGCTGGTCAGGCATCTGCTTGGCAGATGTGGTGTAGCGTATATGGTTTGTCCGAACGCAGTGACGCCTCCTTGAGCTACTGAAACTGAAACTGAAACTGCGTTCACTCGTATGCACACGAGTGGGCTTTTACGTGCATGACCGTTTTTACCCCGCAATGTAGGCAGCCATACTCCGTTTTCGGGGGTGTGCATGCTGGGTATGTTCTTGTTTCCATAACCCACCGAACGCTGACATGGATTACAGGATCTTTAACGTGCGTATTTGATCTTCCGCATGCGTTTACACACGAAGGGGGTTCAGGCACTAGCAGGTCTGCACATATGTTGACCTGGGAGATCGGAAAAATCTCCACCCTTTACCCACCAGGCGCCGTCACCGTGATTCGAACCCTGGATCCTCAGATTGACAGTCCAACGCTTTAACCACTCGGCTACTGCGCCCGTCTCTCGCCCTCTATGATAATGATAAGATACATATTCATACCTTCATTTCTTCAGAACTAAGATAATCATGATTTCACGCAGTTCAGCTGTTAGCGATGGCTATGGATTTCTGTCTCCTCTGTGTAAAGACCAAGGATTTCTGCAGAATACGGTAACTCACATTGCTGCCATTAATGATTGTATGTGCCATTACGAATCGTATGAAGAAAACTAGAAAAAAAAAAAACACAAACAGCTAAATATAAATGAGCAAACCTGAAAAATGGGAACGCAAGAGAGTATGATTAAAGAAAATGAAAAGAATGGGGGGGAGAGACAGCCTACAAAAGCGACCAGTAGCCTTTCTCTCTCTCTCTCTCTCTCTCTCTCTCTCTCTCTCTCTCTCTCGTCTCTTTTTTTTTTCCTTTCTTTTTGGCTTTCTATCCATCTTATTCATATATTTTTTTCACTCACTTTCGGGATTTTTTTTTTTTTGTTGTTGTTTTTTTTCCCCTCCAAGACTGCAGTTTAAGATCCGGGTCATGTCAACCGGTGTAAACACATCAGAAACATCAAAGAGATTTAACAGTTGTGGATGTAGCTTACCATAAAAATAATCTGCAGAATATGTTCACAACTGCGAATATTGAATGCGCCTTTTTCTTATGGCAATATCCAAAGAGAGAATAACCAATAGCGGTCTGTTCCTATCCTTTTTATTTAGAGTGTTGTTGTTGTTTTTTATGTTCACGCGGTTTTCAATTTGATATCTTCAAGATATTTTCAGTGTGAAGGAACGTGTATAGGATCGGCCGTTGCAGCAAAGGAAACATGCCAAGTGTGTGTGTGTGTGTGTGTGTGTGTGTGTGTGTGTGTGCAGATCATATTATTTTATGCAGTCACATGAATCTCTCTCTCTCTCTCTCTCTCTCTCTCTCTCTCACCCACACGCACATGACTTCCACTCACGCGCGCAGAGGACCCACACAGACACAGAGACAGATAGGCAAACAAACATACACACACGCACACACGCACTACCACACATACACACACACACACAAACACGCGCGCGCGCGCGCGCGCAAGCACATACACACACACGCACGCACGCACACACGCACGAACACACACACACGCACCCACACACACACGAACACACACACACACACACACACCCACACACACACTCAATCACGCACACATACAACATACACACCCACAATCAAACCAATTATAAACAAAAAACCCCCCTCCAAACTCCCCTCCCTCCCCTCTCCGCCCCCCTATCCAGACACCCCCACCACTCCCCCACCCGACCCCCCAAAAAAGATGAATAAACAAACAGATAAATGCAAAATTGAAAATTAAAAATTAAGGGGGGAAAAAGCATACTGACTAAAAAACAGACATGCACTTCCAAACTGTTTCTGCTGCTACCACAACTGTTTTTTGTTGTTGTTTTTCCTGACTATAAACGTATCTAATCCAACCAGATTAT